>NC_090984.1:80390264-80693294 GCF_041146395.1 Eulemur rufifrons
GTAAGACTAAGTAAAAAAACAACAAAAACCAAGGTGTAGAACAGTGTATTTGTGATCTTAGTTTATATGTTTCTTTCTATTTTCACCTTCTTCGAATATTACTCCAAGATTTCTTATGCTACATTATTTCCCACTGGATATGATTCAATTGTGACTCAATTATGGCTTGCTTTCTTCTTTGTAGAACACAGATGTGTTTAGAAGACTAGATGTCATTTAACAGAAATCTACCTCACAGGAGTGAGATTTTCTAGGGAGATGGTGGGGAGGGGAACAGGTTTTTAATACACTGTATCCACTCATATTTTTTACATAGAACATTCATTATTTTATTATTATTCATAATAGTACAAATAATGTGAAAGGATATAGGATGGATATTATTTTCATTTTACAATTGAGGGACTGAGGCTCAGAGGGAATGGCTTAGTCATGTGAAATACTCTCTTAGTCCTTTTCGGATGCTGTAACAAAATACCACAAACTGGATAATTTATAAACAACAGAAATTTATTTCTTATGGTTTTGGAGGTTGGGAAGTCCAAGGTCAAGGCACCAGCAGATTTGGTGTCTGATAAGGGCCTGGTCTCTCCTTCCAAGATGGCACCTTGTTGCTGCATCCTCCAGAGGGGATGCTGTGTCCTCACATGGCAGAAGGGCAAGAGAGCAAACCCACTCCCTCAAGCCCTTTGATGAGGTCCCTAATCCCATCCATGAAGGCTCCACCCTCATGACTTAATTGTCTCTTATCTCCTAATACTATCACATTAGGTGATTAAATTTCAGTGTTGGAATTTTGAAGGGCCATGACAGAGAAGAGGCCAGGTAAGACAAGTGAATGGAGATATTTAAAATAATATCTTCAAACTAATATGCTACAGAAATAATTTGTTAACATTGTCATCAGTAAAATGTAGACCTGATTTGCAATTCCAGTGACTCTTGGTCTTAAAGTTCAACCTAAATGGCAGTTGATCAAGAACAGCTTTAGAATTTGGTAGAGTACCCAGGGCATAGGATGGGTTGAGAAAAGAGAAGATTTAAATATCCCTTTCATTGATTTCCTTAGGTTTACTTTTGAGTGTACTTTTCTGTCTAATATTGGAGATATAGAAGGGAGAGAAAGAGAGAAACTTCTTTATTCCTGAGGAGTGGTGAAAGGAAGGAAAATGGTCACCTTTTAAGACACTATTCTTTTCTGGCTAAATCAAAACCAAACAAAAAGCAACAATACAACTGTAAGTCTGAAGGTGGTGGATAGAGATGATGGAAATGGGGAAAAAATTGAAATTTTGTAGACTAAAACACTTCTAATAAAAACCCTATTCTCTCCATTGATATGGAGAATTCATATATGATATCTAATTCAACTTCCATGCTTTAAAAGTGACTGAAATTTCAGAACAGAAAGGATTTAATCAGGAAATAGGCATTAAATTTTTAATTGCAGAAATATATCTTTCCCATTCTAACACACATTCAAATACAAGTTGTGGTAAATATGGTTGAAATGGGAGATAACTAAATTTTGGCTAAAAATTCCTTTTGTTCTTTTGTAAGTTAGATTGTGTGCAAGAGAAACAATGTTTCTAGTCAGAGAATACATGCTATACTCTTGAAGGAGAAAAGCCACATGAACAGTAATTTATTACCTGAGTATAGTCTTAGTGGTTTCTTATGGATGTGATTTTGTCCTAATCAGCCTTGAAAATTCTGGAAAGAAGTACATTAACTGATCTCCCAGGATGTGATTTTCTACCCTAACTGTCAACATATTAGTCAATCCATATTATTCAGTGGTCAGCTTGGACCATTGTGGTGATAATATTACTAAATCCACTTACAGTGAATGACTGAGAGTAAAAAATTCATTCTCTTTTATAGTCAGGCATTTGATAATAGGCATTTAAAGACATCACTTTAATTACTAAGGTGGTGGATCAAGTCCATTTTACCCTGACCCCTGCTAGTGTAACATCTGTTAAATTTATCACCTCTCCCCCAATATGACTGTGCAGTGTTGATTAACTAAGCATGTGGCCCTTCCAATTTGGTGACTCAAGTGAGCCCATATATCACTTAGCACATCAGAAAGCATGTTCAATTGCTTTTGCCTTCATTTATTACCCCACGGGACAGAAATGACTATTAGCTTTCCTGATTAAAACACTGTGACCGTACTTTAAGTTTAATTGTATACATTGCTAGTTAATAGCAAGTACTTCCCTTGGGCATAAACTTTTTAATCTCATTTAGATTGGGTCTGTGTTATGATAGAGATTCCAGCTTAGGGAGAAGGAAAAGAGTTGCCCTGTCTTTGATCTCTAGCCATATATAATGTATCCTGGAAATTCACAGGAAATGTAAATAAGGTAAATTTTAGAAACACAACCTCAAATAAATAATCCTTAAAAAATACTTAATTGGAATTAAAATAATGTAGTTGTGATAATTTATGTATGATGAAAACAGGCTTAATTATATGGAACATTTAGACAACTTGGAATCAGAATAAATAATTCTGGGAAATATATGTTATCAATTCCAAACATTGTGATCTTTGAAACTCGTGACTATCTCTTAAAGAATAGTAAAAAAGGCAATGAGGATGTATACTATAAAATACAACTCAGCCATGAGGAAGGATGAATTAAGGCCTTTTGCAGCAATTTGGATGTAACTGGAGACCATTATCCTAAGTGAAGTATCTAAAAAATGGAAAAACAAACACTACATGTACTTGCTATTAAATTAGAACTAACCAATGAGCACACATGTGCATAGAAGGAAGTAAAACTCAGTAGAAATTAAACAGGGGGTATGGGGGAGGAGGGGATGAGCAAAAACCTACCTAATGAGTACAGTGAACACTGTCTGGGTAATGGGCACATTATAGCCTTGACTCAATCATAACAAAAGTGATCCATATAACCAAAAACATTTGTACCCCTGTAATATTTTGAAATAATTTTAAAAAATAAACATGGAAGTAATCTACAAAAGAAACAATTTTTTTTATTTTAAATATTATGGGGGTATAAACATTTTGGTTACATATAATGCCTTTGTCTCGTCCATGCCAGAACTACAAGCATGCCCTTCCCCCATACAGTGTGCTCTGCATCCATTAGTTGTGAGTTTACCCACCCCCTCCACCCCCTCCCACCTGACCAACACCCAGTGAATATTACTACCGTGTAAGCACCTTAGTGTTGATCAGTTAGTACCAATTTGATGGTGAGAACCAGACTTCAAGCTTTACTACAAGGCTATAGTAACCGAAGAAACAATTTTTTAATGACAAAAATAATCTTGGTAGAGTGGTGGCAGTGAATTAACAAATTGGATTACCTGTTTAACATTTTAGCTTAGTGATCCCACCTTTTTTCCTACTGATCCATTTAAATGAAATACAGTGTAAGATCTATGTTTTTATATCTATCAATTTATTTTTAAAGAGATTTGGATATAGCTTGAAGATGTTAAGTATTAGGGCATTTGTTTAATAATACATAAAATAAGAATATAGAAATAAAATGTGTGTATATATGTATGTGTATATATACACATACATATATATATTTGATTACATAGCTAGAATTTCTTTTTGACATAAAACAACATAAGAAAAATGTGAAGGCAATTATAGACTAGAAAAATATTTGCAAAATATATGACCTATACTAAATATATGGATGTTAAAATTCTATAAGACAAAATTTAAGAATTTTGCTCAATAAAAATGAGGAGTCAAAAATGGAGAAATATATTTATAAAAACATTCAACTACATTTGAACTATGACAAACATTACATAATAAAGAAAAATCAAATAAAAGGTTTTACTAAAATGACTGGAATTTTAAAAATATATGCCCAGGTTTGTGAGGGTATGAGAAAATCGGCATTAAGTTTTTTTTTCTGGAAAATAACTTGGTAATATACATAAAAATGCCTTGAGAACATGTCTCTTTTTAATCTAATAATTGGACTTATAGATAATAAGCACTCCTTATAATAGTAGTAAAAGAAAGTCATCTGTAAATGTCTACCACATGAGATTGGCTTAAAAATTCCTCTCACAAACTCACAGAGTAGACTGTAATGCAGACAAAAAAATAATGTTATCAAAGGATATTTAATTATATGGAAAATCATACCCCAAACACTATGCATGTGAGAATACGTATGTGTAGAAGAGAGAGAAAAAAAAGAACTGGAACCAATGGTTGGAAATTTTGACTCTGAGGCCAGACTGGTTAGGTTAATATTCTAGTTCTATCACTTTCTAACTATATCTCAAGCAAGTTATTTAACATCTTTGCATGTCAATTTCCTCTTTCATATGAAGGGAAAAGAATATTACCTTTTTCATCTGATTCTTGGGAGGATTAAATAAGTCTATGCACATAAAGCATTTAAAAGAATGACTAGCCCAAAATAAGCACCCGAAAGTATTATTTTTAAATTTTTAACCAAAATGTTAACATTGGTATTCATTTATTCAACAAATATTTATTGAGAGCACACTTTAGTTCATGAGCTTTATCAGCACTGGGAATGCAGACCAAGTTTCCATTCTCAAGTAGCTTATATTTTAGTGGCTATAAAGAACATGGAATAAACCTATGAATATACAATATAAAGTGAGGTAGTAATAAGTGCTACAGAGTTTAAGAAATGGGGAGGGGATGGGTATATACCTACATGATGAGTATGATGTGCACTGTCTGGGGAATGGACACGCTTGAAGCTCAGACTCGGGGGGATGGGGGGGAGGACATGGGCAATATATATAACCTGAACTTTTATACCCCCATAATAAACTGAAATAAAAAAAATAAAATCTAAGGTTGTCACAAAAAAAATAAAAAAGAAAAGAAAAGGGGTGGTGGTAAAACTGTTTCTTTAGAGGGGGTTATCAGGGAGACCCTCTCTGAGGAGGTGATGTTTGAACAGAGACCTGAAAAAAGTGTGAATACCTGGTTAGAGAACATTCCAAGTCAAGGGAATAGCTGGGAATGCCCTGTGGTGGGAATGTACTTGGCATGTTTGAGAAATCCCTACTGGGTTCTGGGCTGGAATGAAATAGGCTAAGGGCACAGCGGTGGGAAGTTGGGAAGAAATGGAGCATTGGACCAGGTCATTTTGGGCTATGTAGGCATGGAGCGGCATTTAGACTTTATTTTTGAAACCATTAGAGGGCTCTGAGCAGGATAACAATTTTAAAAGATCACATTAATTGCTTTGTAAAATGGACTGTCCTGAGACAAAAGTAGTTAGTGGAATAATAGGTTATTTAAATGGTCCTTTTCTTGTCCATCTATATTTTCCAAGCTGCTTACAATGAAAAGGTATTCCTTTGTAAGAAAATAAACTTATTTTTTTAACAATTAGGCTCGTGGAATACTTGCTATTTTTGTCATTTTCTCCAACTTTCAAAAGGGCTTGACTTTTGTATAGATAAGTAAAGTCTCCATGTTTTGGGTTTTTTATTTTGTTGTTTTGTTTTGTTTTGTTTTGAGACAGCTTCTCACTCCGTTGCCTTGAGTAGAGTATCATGGAGTCAGCGTAGCTCACAGCAACCTCAAACTCCTAGGTTCAAGCCATTGTCCTACCTCAGCCTCCCGACTAGCTGGGACCACAGGTACTTGCCATCATGCCCAGCTAATTTTTTTATTTTTAGTGCAGATGGTCTTGCTCTTTCTCACGCTGGTCTTGAACTCCTGATCTCAAGCAATCCTCCCACCTCGGCCTCCCATAGTGCTAGGATTACAGGCATGAGCCACTGCATCCAGCACTGGTTTTTTTTGTTTGTTTGTTTTTTGTTTAACCAATTCTTAGAAGTTATTTTTAGTGATCTATCCTTTGTCAGACATAGAAAGCAGTTTACTTTCTTATTTTCTTTTTTGGAGACATCTATGTATCATTACACAAGGGCATCTTCACATCCATGGCAGAAAACATAACACTTTTCATACCCTTCTTCCTTGGTTTTGTTTTCAAGACAAGTGCCATTGTTGTCAAAAACACCTTTTCTTCATTGTGTTGTTAATGCTTCAGTCAATATGAACAAGCCATTTTTTGTTTTCTAGACCAATAGAAACTATGATAGTTACTGCTGAAAAATAACACATTTGAGCTACTATATCATTATCTACTGACTGACTTCAGTAAAACAAAACAAAAGAAAACAAAAAAAAACAACTTCTCATGCTGGCAATGAAATGGCATGTCACAAAGATGGGACTCTTCTTACTTGATTCCACATTGCCTGTGAGGACGGATGGCCTTGCTTGATCGCCTTGTGTAGCATGTGGTTGAGGAGAGATAATGTGAGCACTTAGGCATTGACAATTGTGGAGCGTGTGTCTTTCTTGTTGTCATGTTTTTGAACAGCTATTTCATATCAGACACTGATGCCCTTAGCCAGAATTCTTAGAAACAAATAAAAAATATTCAGTTTGGAAAAAGTCCCAAGTATGGTCCTTTGTCCAAAGTATATGTTTAAAAATTAGAAGTGTGAATAAATGAAAAGTAAATAAAATATTATGATCTCAGATATTTTATATAACACACTAACTGTGATTTTAAGTATTATGCTGATATGTTTGAAAAGTAATAATACAAAGTGGTTAATAGTTTAAATCCAGGTGAAATATAAGAGCATATTTTGGAAGAACTCTCTGTTTACTGTTATTATTTACATAAGAGATGCTACTTTCTCCCCCTGAACTGTGCCTCAGAGAAGGGAAGAAAAACAGCACCAAAGCTCTCATGGGTAGATAAAACAGATGGTCCTAATTCACCCAATTCTATTCTTTTTTCTTTTAGGGCACAAAACAAATAGCTTAGAACCATGGAACTGTGTGATCCAGCCTAGAAACTGATAATGGCCCCCTCAGATAGCACCTCATGTACTCTGCAAGTTAGATGGTAAATGACATGAAGGCCACAACTAATAATTAGAGCTAATATTTCCTGAGCTTCTACTACATGCCAGGCAAAATGCTAAAAGTGTTGTGTGCATGTTTGATTTAATCTTCATGGTGACCTAAGTAGTAGGTATTATTATCCTTGTTACACATATAAAAGATATTGAAGCAAAAGAAGTTAAATTACTTCTTCAAGATGGCACAACTAGTAAGTGACAGACTGAAGATTGAAACCCAGGCACTTTGACTCCAGATTCTATATTCTCAGCCATTCTCAGTCTCTGCTATTTGGTTTAGCAATATCCATATTAAGTATTCTTGGAAGCATAATATTTGAATTTGTAGAATCCACTCATTGAATCATATGCAGTAGTTGTTCTATCAAAGTCAACCCAATATGATGACATTATTCATAGCTTTTATAGACCTTGGGTTACACAGGTAAGATTTATTCAAATGCTTCAGAAAAAGCTATCTGAGTCAGATGAGCTACATAATCTTTCTTCATTGTGTAAGAATATATTCCAAGATGCATACCTCTCTCATTGGTTTCTTTGAAAGAAAGATCTATTCTAAGTGCTAGCCCTGTCTTCAGTCAAATGCTTTGCAGAATATTTAGACTATCTGTGCCCCTCTGTGAATGGAACTAAGGCATTTTTCTAAAGATAAGCTTTTGCTCTTTCCCTTGAACAGATTGACTAAGCTGCTACTGTTTTCTTGGTGGTTTAGGAACCCAGCTAGGCCTACCACAGCCACACACTCTCTCAGTATCCCCTAAATATACAAAGGCCCATTAGGCTCCTGTATTATGTTCAGATGGATAATTAGAGTAATTAATATCTGCTTACAGCCTCTACAGAATCACTTTTGACCAAAGGTACTAGCAATTGAATGTTTCTACTTAGACTCAGAGAGAACATGAACTTACCACTAGTGGCAGCTCTCACTGCAAATAAAGCTTTGCTCCTGTGCAAACTTAGAATTTGTCACCTATCAGGGTACAGCTGCCATATAAGCCATGCTAATAACTATCTGGGAAACTTGGCAATTCATTTGAAGGGAGCAACCCTGTTCTTATTAGTTTCTAAATTTATTTTAACTTCCATTGACACAAATTAAAATGGGAATCTTGCTGTCTATTGATCATGTCAGTAGCAGATTTTTTCACTCTAGAATTCATTTTTAAAGACTTTACTTTTATTAAACTAAATACTGCTGGTTAACTAAAGTCTCTTGGCTTTTATAGACTCAGGAAAGCAAAATCTAACATAAATTAATCATGACTTAATTGAACTAATTCAAGTTCCCTCCAGTCCACTGCACAACAATATTCTTGTCTTTCCAATGAAGGCTAAATGGTACATTGATCCAGGAGTACCAACTTCTACAACTTTAGCACTGCATTTTTACTGATATTCACTTTTAATATTCTTGAAATTATCTACAAACGTCTTTATAGTTAAGAAGATTAAATTAATTGGCTTTACATGTAGCTGATCAATTTCTTTCTATTATTTATCTGTGCATGGACTAACACTTTTATTTGGTAATACTGGTTAAAGCGCACACACCCCCCCATAACAACAAAATTTGATTGCTATGTCCATCTATTTTCTCCTACTCAAAGAGAATTTTAAATGGGAGTTGAATTCCTAATGCTTCCACTGTATTGCTATTAAAAAAGCAAAATTAACTAAGTCATCAATGATAATGTTTTTCTGAAAACATGATTAGGTATATAGTAAGAAGTTGATAAAGAAATCATCAAAAACTGTTTTCTGTTCTTTATTTTCTAAGTATCATATTCAAGAAAGTAATGTGATAGTATGTGAAAATTAAAAAAAAAGCCAAGATTTTTATGTTTTTAACTTTTATATATTTTCCTTTAAAAATTACCTACTAAAATTTAAACGTTTATTTGACATGGGGTCTTGCTCTGTTGTTTGGGGTAAAGTGCTGTGGCATCTTCGTAGCTTACTGAAATCTCAAACTACTGGGCTCAAGCAATCCTCTTGCCTTAGCCTCCTAAGTAGCTGAGACTGTAGGAACGTGCCACTAAGCCAAGTTAATTTTTCTATTTTTTTTAATAGAGATGGGGTCTTGCTATGTTGCTCAGGCTGGTCTCAAACTCCCAGCCTTAAGCGATCCTCCTAACTTGGCCTCCCAAAGTGCTAGGACTACAGGTGTGAGCCTTGCACCCAGCCTTAACACATTAACTGCCATGTTGAGTTGTATTTAACTCACACTAGTTTAGAGCCCAGGGCCTCATGAAGCATATGCAACTCACACTTCTCTTCACTTTGGGAGCTGTGTTTACTATTTTTCAAGTTGTGTATAAGTCACACACGGAAAACAATAAAAAATAACAATTTTTTCATTAAATTAGAAAGGATCAATTTACTTTTGAAGTTGTTATTCTATTTTCATAATAAAACACCATGGCCCCAAGGGAAAAAAATTTTTTTTCTAGTGTGGCAATCAATGTGTTAAAAAATTTTAAAGCTAAAGAATTAGTCACTGTTTACACTAGTAGGAAAAAACTATGCAAAGAAAAAATTAACTTGTTATCTTTTTACTCCAAATCAGTACTTCTAACTAATTGAAACAGGATGAGGCACAGAAATATAGAAAAAATAGTTGTTTACTAGAGATTAGAATAGCTGTGCAAAAGCTAGATTTCTTGAACAGTTTCACTTTGTTTTATTTTGTTTTGCTGTGTTTGTTTCATTTTTTTATTGATTGATTAATTCATTTTTTTGTTGTTGTTGGCTTGGTTCTATTTTCTTTTACTCAAAGTCCTCTCCAAGCAATACCAGTTACTCTTCTCTTAGAGCTTAAAAACAAGAGTCACTAGATTGATACTGTGAGTTTCAGGAATGTCATTAATTTCTCAGTGACCATTATTACCACCAAATAACTGCAGTGATTGACTGTGGTCAAGTCCCCAAAAGTCAAGAAGTAAAGGATAGCATAATAATTTGCATAAATGCAAATAATGTTTACGCTTTAATGAGAATTTCTTTTAATATTTCATAATATGTGTAGTATATCTTGTCAAAAATATTCCATAATATTAAAGAAAGAGAAAATGTGTATGTGTAGTCAGATAATCAGAATTTTAGTTTTATTTCTGCTACTTGCCTATGTCAAAAAACCTAATCCATTGAGACCTTCTTTTCATCAACAGTAAAATGGGATTCTTATGTACTTTATATTATTAATGGTAAAAGGAAATAACATGTAAAGGTACTTTAAAAGCAGAAAAAAACATTATATACTTGTGAAGAGATCTTGATTTTCCTTTAACATGATAACAGACTCTTAATTTCAAGTATATATTAATTATAGAATTACCCTCTCAGAGATTTCTCCAATTTAATTTTAGTGAACAAAAAGCAACCTTGACATTTGTGAACTGGCATGTTTCTTATGAATTTTGAGTCAAGGATTTTCTACATAAATGTGATTAATAAAGAGCATGTAAGGCTTGCCATCTGTTACAGTAGTCATGATTATTAGCACATATAGGAAATTTGTGGAGTTAACATTGTTAAATACATCCCTAATTCTCCTCCCCTTTTTACTTAGCCTTACATTCTGGATATGTGGAGACTTTCATATTTAGGGATGCAAATATAAAAGGAGAAAGATCAAACAGAAGCTGCTGACCCTTCACTGATTTTTGTTCACCCACCATTGCTTGTCTCATTGTAGCATAGCTGCTTCTGATTTCCCAAGACCGTAGATGGAGCACTGGAAAAGATTAGAAGACATAGGCAGTAAGATAGTGGCTTCTTGACAAGTTTCTTGAGACTGAGGACTTATTAGGTAGCAGTTTTAAAATAAAGAATTAAGTTTTCCCATAATTTCATTTCCCATAAGTTAAAGTTCTCACTAATTAGTCAGATAATACCAAGCTTATATTAAAAAGCCAATGTGGTTTTGCTTTGCATTTATTTCCCTGATGACTAGTGAGCATTTTTTCATATACCTATTGGGTATTTGTATGTCTTCTTTTACAATATGTCTATTCATGTCTTTTGCCCACTTTTGAATGAGATTATTTGGTTATTTTGCTGTTGAATTATTTGAGTTTCCTGTACATTCCTGGATATTAGTCCCTTGTTGAATGAAGAGTTTACAAATATTTTCTCCCATTGTACAAGCTGTCTCTTCTTTCTGTTGATTATTTCTTTTGCTCTCCAAAAGCTTTGTCATTTAATGCAGTCCCATTTATCTATTTTTGTTTTTGTTTGTGCTTGTGCTTTAGAAGATTTAACCATAAAATCTTAGCCTCAACCAATGTCCTGCAGCATTTCCCCTATGTTTTCTTTTAGTAGTTTTATAGTTTTGGATCTTACGTGTATGTCTTTAATCCATTTTGAGTTTATTTCTGTGTATGAGAAGAGATAGGTGTCAACTTTGATTCTTCTGTACATGGATATCCATGTTTTTCAAAACCATTTATTGAAGAGGGTGTTCTTTCCCCAGTGTATGTTCTTGGTGCCTTTGTTGAAAATGAGTTGGTTATAAATATGTAGATTTATTTCTGGATTCTATATTCTGTTCCGTTGTTCCATGTGTCTGTTTTTATACCAATACCATGCTGTTTTGGTTACTTGAGATGTAATCTCCCCTAGTTAGAATGGCTATTACCACAAAAAATAACAAATTCTGGCAAGGATGTGGAGAAAAGGGAACTCATATACATTGTTGGTAGGAATATAAATTAGTTTAGCCATTATGGAAAACAGAATGGAGGTTTCTCAAAAAACTAAAAATAAAACTATCATACAATCCAGCAATTCCACTACTAAGTATTTACCCAAAAGAAAAAAAAAATCAGTATATCAAAGAGATACGTGCACCCTAATGTTTATTGTAGCACTATTTACAATAGACACAGTATGTACTCAGTCTGCATCCATTAATGAAAAAATGGATAATGAAAATACAGTATATATATACACTTTTTTATTCAGCCATAAAACGAATGAAATCTTGTCATTGGCAACAACATGGATGGAACCAGAGGTCATTATGTTAAGTAAAATAAGCCAAGCACAAAAAGATAAATATTGCATGTTCTCACTCATATGTGAGTGCTAAAAAAGTTGATCTCATGAAGGTAGAGAGTAGAATGGTAGTTACCAGAGGCTGGGAAGGGTATGTGTGTGTGTGAGGAGTGATGAAGAGAGGTTAGTTAATGGGTACAAACAGTTAGCTAGAATGAATAAGTTCTAGTGTTCAATGGCACAGTAGGGCGATTATAGTTAATAATAATTTATTGTATGTTTCAAAATAGCAAGTAAGGAAGATTTGAAATGTTCCCAACATAAAGAAGTGATAACTATTTGGGGTGATAGATATTCTGAATACTCTTATTTGATCATTACACATTGTATGCATCAAAATATCACAGGTACCCCATAAATATGTACAATTATTATGTATCAATGAAAATTTTAAATGAAGACAAGATTGAAGAATAGGTGTATCCAGAAAAAAAAGCCAATGTGGTAGTCAATAGATGATTAGACATTTAATGTTAAGCTTCTGAAGTGGCACATGAATTTCAGGAAGTTTTGAGGATATGGTTAGGTGAAAGTGGAAAAAAGTAAATGCTCTTTAAAATAATTTAAAACACCATTTTAAATTCGCTATAAACTGTTGTTTCTTAGATAATAGTGGAATCAGAATTGAATGCTCAGGTTTTTCATCTTAGTATAAAAGTTTCTTTAGTTTTCTTTCTTCAACATGATTCCCTAAAATTGAATTAATCAAGTTCAAAGTTAGATGCATATGTAACTTTCAGCTTTTTAAAAACTTGAGTTATTATATTTATAAAATTTAGATTCTATCCATTTCTTAACAACTGGAAAATTAATAATTTGTGGCTATCTCAAATGCACAAAGTTGATTAATATATGTGTCACTTTCTTGCTATCATATATGAAGTTGAATCATATAAACATATTTTTGTAAGTAAAAACATGACCAAATCTCACCAATTTCATATGGTTCCACATAGTATCTTTTTTTCATACTTTCTTATCTTGTTTTGTGAAGGATATGGTCTTTCTTCATATGCAGTACCAAGAGCATTAGATAATATCTATATGTGTCATTAATATCCTTAGATCTATGAGTATATTTCTATTGTTTTTTTAACTTGGTTTTCTAAAATGTTTAATATGTAAAATGGGGTTTATGTCAAGATAATGAGAGAATTCAATTTTCCTATCTTCTAGTGTTTTGAATACATGAAATATCTGGGTTAAATATACTTAAACTACTTTCTGTTTCCAAAACTCAATATAATACCCAATAATTATCATTGGTGAAACCTTGGTTTAGAATTCTGTGTAATACACAATTCAATGTAGGGTATATTTTGTATAGTTTGATTCTATTTTTTTTTTTTTTACTAAAAGACTATCAAATAGAGGGAAATTACATCTCTGGCAGTTTCTAAAAGAAATATAAATTTATGTGCAACAGTAGCCATCCAATTAAATACTGTCTTTAATAAGCTTAAAGTACATTTTTCTAATATCCTCCCTAGGGAATATTTCATTATAAGGTTTGATTCTTTTATATGTTCATTTTGGTTATAAGTCATTAACTGCAGATAGAGATTATTATATCTTACAGTTTGGTGGTAACATTTCATTTACTAAGAACACTCACTCTTTTTACTAAAACAATATAACTTACCCTTGACAAACTGAAATGCTTCTATACGTATCTTGAAAGCAGAAGTCAATGCTGAAGTGTGCTTTAATGCAGTCTCAGGTAATGAAACCTGAAATTTAATTTTAACTTAATAAAATAGATTGTTTGTTAATTGAAGTCTTTTCCCTCAATTGGGAATATTTCTATTTTAATTATACTTCATTGAAGAGAAGGAAAATAAAAATCAATTTATGTTCTGACAGCTAAAGGACAAATTTGAATATTTTCTAACAAATATTTCAAGAATTTTTTATAAAATCCATTAGAATAATCTGAAATTAGCCAATTTTAATTAAAACATTTTAATATACAAATCGACTTCTGTGCCAAACCATGAGCCATCAACATAATTTTTCATATGACTAAAAGCTTTTTGAGAAGATATTATGATGTTTAGATTGAATATGGAGGGGAAAAAGAGGAAAAAGTCCAAATGCTTTCTGAAGTGATATTGCTTTTTACTTTTACAATGAATTAACATGTAGATTAGAAAAATAGTGTCTCAAGTTTTGAAATGCATTTTAGGAGCAACAGCATTTATTATTGTTGATGAAATCCAAAGAAGATAAAGGGGCAAAAGCAAAAGGAATGAATTCAGACAAACATAACCTAGAATTTGGTTCAGGAACACCCTTTTTTGGCTTGCATTCTGCAAGTGTAGCAAGATATTACATATTTAGTTTTAGACATGCTGTGCTTGAGGTGCCTGGAAGTAGATATCCAGACATCCAAGTAGCGATGTAGATTAAGCAGTTGGAAATAGTATAATAATAATAACAACATGTATTTGAATTTCCCTATCAATTGTGAGTCTTAAATCTTTGAGTAATCTCAACAAAATTAATGAGGTAGGTACTATTATTATTCCCATTTTTACAGATGAGGAGACTGAGACGCAGATAAGCAGCTTGTTCATAGTAACACTGAGCTGGGATCTGAATCAGGTCAATTGGACTCCAGAGTCTACTCTACATTTTTAACTACCATATGCAGCTAACTCTTGTAGAGGTAGGAGGTTGAAATGGAGATATTTGTGAATAGACAATAATCCATATAATATCTATATCTCTACTATGTACTTTCTGTCTCTCTTTTTTTTTTCCTGTTGAAATCAATGAACTTTCTCTGTGCTTATGGGAAGCCAAGTTTTTCCACTTGGTTACTAAATATTAATACTTTACCTTTGGCCTATTCAAGGATGTTGCACATGTAGTTATATCTTAGTTTGTTTCATAATCAATTTCATCTCTTCCATCTGAAAATTCCCATCAGCATAAAAAATACTATAGTATTTTCCTCTTAAAAATAAATCCTAGTCTCCATGTATTCCTTAGCTCCTACTGCATTTCTCTGCTCTTCTTCAAATGTATATTTTAGACAAACTGTCTCTAATTTTCTCTCCTCCCATTCTCTTCTCTATCCACTTCAGTTAAACTTTGCCCATCAGTCCACTGAAATTGCACTTCTCAAAGTCACCGATGTTTTCCATTTTGATAAGTCCAGTGGTCAGTTCTTGTTTTCAACCTAGGCATTCTTGGTAGTATTTGCATAGTTGATTTCTTTCCTTCTTGAAATTATTACTTTGCTTGTCTTCTGGAAGATTATTCTTTCATGTTTTTCTCCTATTTGTTAGTCTCTTTTGCTGAATTCTCCATTTCCCAACTTTGATGTAATGTAATAATTGGACTTTACATATCTGGATCTTCTCCTTATATGATCTGATGCAGTCCTGTGGCTTTTATTACCATCTTATACTCATGACTATCCAGTTTAGATATCTATTCCTAACCTTGGCACTTCAGAGTGCTATTCCTGACTATCTTAACTTTTCAACAGCTCCTCATAGAGATGTAGTAGGTGTGCTATACTTAATTTATCCTAAACACAACTCTCAATTTTGGCTCCATCTCTCATTTCCTGTCAACCTACTCCTCTCCCAGCATTCAATACCTCAGTAAATGATGCCACCATTCATTTAGTTACTCAAGAAAATATAGTCACTATCAACTTCTGTTTTACATACATTCAATTCATCAGCAATGACTTGAACAAGTCTTGTGAACCCTACCTACGATATATTTCCCAAACTTTGTTACCTTTATCCTCCTCTATGATTACAACCTCCATGATTACTAGTTTTCCAAATGCTCTCTTTGTCTCTAATCTTACTGCTGTACCAATTGGCTATTTCAAAACACGTAACGTCACCACTTAAAATCTTCTAATAGTTTTCTATCATTCTAAAATAAAATGGAATTTACTTTCCATGGTCTATGAAGTCATAAATGACATGGCTCCTGCTCACTCTCATATCTCTTATTGTGCTATTCTCTGCCCAGTTTCCTCTTCCTGTCCACTTTAGCCTTTCTATTTTCCCTCCTATAATCTAAGCTTATTATCGTATTGGATATTTATATTTTCTATTATTTCTGAAATATTCTTTATATGTTCATTGGATCACAAGGCTCAATTGTTTTCACCTTTCAACTCTCAGTTGAAATTATATTTTCTTATAAGGGCCTACACTGACCAAAATAAGCCACTCACTCCAAGTTACTGTCCATTTCTTACATCTTCCTGCTTATTTCCTTCTAGACCCTTAATAATTGCCTTGTGTTTCTATTGATTCACTCATTTATTTATTCAATTATTGCTTGTTTCTCTACAACTATACTATTAGCGCTTGGTCTGAGTTTTAGTAAATACTCAATAAACATTTGCAGAAAGAATTAATTCATTAATACTTCAGAATTAACAGAGTTTTTGTGCATGTAAACTCATTACCCAGTTAACAATTATCACAAAGGAAGACAGTATAGTCTCTTCTATCCTAGAGGTCTGACATAAATATGGCTTAAAATATCTATTCCAAGTCTGTCTGCTGCCATTATGAAGACCTCAGTTTAGAGATATTTACTTGACTTGCACAAGTCATAGGTAGAGTTGAGCTGGAGTTTACCTCTAAATAGTCTACCCTCAAATTATTCAATGTCTTACATTTTGACAGTTTAAAGTGTGGCACATTTGGAAAACTGTGACAATAGTATCCACAGATTACCTCTTTTAGTAAAGCTAAATACACACAATATAAAACTTGGCAAAATTAAGCATCTGAAGAAGTAACTCACTTGAAGAAAGCAGACAAATTTATGACTCTTTCTTCAGAATAGGGTGGTCCTCAGTTTCCATATCTGAAGGAGGAAAGTGTCAAAAATTAATCCAGTGGTACCAGAGTATCTTCCATCACTCACCAAGGTGATCAGGCTGTATATATATCCAGACTTAACAAATGTTTATTGAATAAGTACTATGTCCTAGGTATTGTGCTGGTTACTTTTCCCTATGTTATCTCATTTAATTCTCACAATCATTTGTGTAGTTACTTTTATGATTTTTGGCTTGAGAGAAAGTCCTATGTAGCAAGTAAGCTATAGCTATAAGATTTGTACCAAAGTTTTCTGACTCATAATTAATTGCTCTTCACAGTGTATTTTACTGTCTCTGTACTGTGAGGAAATTATATGTGCAATATAATTAGTGGAAAGAAATTTGGCATCTTGATAACTGTATTGCTATGTACCATAATGTTATTCGAGTACTTCTCAAGCCTCCAACCCTGGATTGATCCTTTATTTATTATCCTTTATTTATTATCCTTTATTTCTTCCCACCCCTCAAATTTAGTTCATCAATAAATCAGGATTGTTCTACCTCTAAACTGTGTCTTAAGTTGGCTCACTTCTTGCCATCTCCACTGTCATTATCGGTCCAAACCCTTGTCATCTTTAAACTGAATCGGTATTTTGCTCCTACTCTTGCTGCCTCATAAGCCATTCTTTGTAGGCAGCAACTAAAATCATCTTTTCAAAACTGAACTCAGATCATAGTTTTCTGTTAAACAAAACAAAAAATGTGAACAAAAAACAAAAACAAAACTCTGTCATGATTTACTATTGTGTTTGGGATCAAAACCAAACTCTCACTGTGGCCTAGGAGACATAGTGTGATCTGACTCTCACCTACTCCACCTTCTACGGGTCACCTCTTCTTCCCTGGGTTCCAGCCACAGGGGCTTTCTTTCACCTACTCAAACATGTCAAACTCTTTGTGGCTTTGTGGTCTTTGCATTTTTTATGCCTTTTCTTTCAGTGCATTCCCAACAATTTCGTTTTTATGGCTGGCTCATTTCCATAATTTTGGCCTCAGAAATATATTTTTTTCAGAGCGACCTTTGATAACCACTTCAGATAGTATGCTTGCTCTGCTCCATTTGGTATTGTCTTTATTTTTTTACTTGCCTATTTTCCAAGTTTCCTCACAGATGAATATAAACCCTGTGAATCAGGATATTCCCTGTATTATTTACCATTGTGTTGTCATGACCCAGAATAGTGCTGAATACTTGTTTCTGGAATGAGTCAATGAAGATGAGAAAAATACAACTGGAATGAAGAAAAGTGACAGAATTTAAGAATTTGTTAATTTGCCTCCTTCACTTATTCAACTCAACTCATAAGATTGAGTCCCTGTTACATAACAGACAATGAAGAGAAAAGAATGCATTGATTCCTAAAGAGTAATTTTGGTACTTAGGACAGAAATATGCCTTAGTAGGAGAATAACAATCATCCATCTAGCCATTCTTTGTAGAAATATCCCTTAACATTTTTTTTCTTTTCATGAACTCAATAATCATGTGATTGATCTTCCCTACTGAGAATGAATTATATTAGAAAATGACTCATATTGTAATCTAGCCAGATATATTTCCCAATGCATATAATTATTATAAGTTGACAATCTAATTTTAGATCACTTGAAATTCAATTATATTAAATTAAAAAAACATATTTTTTTCACAAAGAGATAGTAGTAAAGATAAACTAAACCTAGAGCTGATTATTTGAAAAGATTAATAAAATAGGCCAATCTTTAACAAGAACGATTAAGAAGAAAGAAATGAAAAAATAGTATTAGTTGTAAAAATAGGACTCAGATTATGTTATTGTACAGTATATAGATTCAAATGACCAACAAAAATAAACAACTTTACATCAATAAAGTTGAAAGATTAGATAAAATCTGAAAAATACGTAAAACATCAAAATAGTCTCAAAAAAGAAGTAAAATCTTGAAAAACTCTATAACTATTAAAGAAATGGAATCATTGTTCCATATCCTGTCCAGACTTTTCAAAGTCCTGGATGTAGAAGGGTTTACAAGGACATTTTACAAAACCTTGAAGAAAGAATAAAATCAATCTAATATAAACTACTCTATAGATTAGAGAGAAATAGGTCTTCCAAGTCATTCTGAAAAGCTAGCATATTTGCCACAAAACCGAGCAAGGACAGTTAGAAAAAGAAACATCATAGGATAATACTTACGAACATAGAGGCAAAAATCCTAAAAGATTATTAACAAAGTATATCAAATAATACATAGATAAAATACATCAGAAGCAAGTAGGATTTAACCTAAAAATGTAATTTATTGAGTAGTTTAAGATGTATTTATTTTAATTGCTATAAACCCCCAAAGAAGCATACCAATTAAGGCAAAAATATTAGAAACATTCAATTTAAAGTCAAGAGCAATAGAGAATGCTAGATATAATGGCTTTTATTCAATATTTAACTCAAGCTGTTCAATAAAGCAAGATTATTTTTAAAAGAAGAGATACAATGATAGGAAAGAAAACAAAATATTATTTGCTGATAAAATGCTGATGTGAAAAAATCCAATAATATGAACAGACAAAGTAGTACAAAGAACATTTTTTGTACACCAACAACCAATTATAAAAATGTATTTTTAGAAATACTTTTCACAGTAGTATTTGGGAATAAACAATGTGTAAGATTTATATGGGGGAAAATATATATATTATATATATGATACATATATTAGTGATTCATACATATATGCATCAAAATATGCATATATATTAATATAAAAAATCACTAAATGACATCAATACTAAATAAATGAAATCATACTTGTATGGGGAGATGGAATGTTGTAAAAATGCCAGTTCTTCTCATAAAAATGTATGTATTCAAGACAGCTTCATTAAAAATTCCAATAAGATCATATCTTGAAATTTACATATGGAAGACAAAAGAGGTTTAAAAGAACCAACATAATTTTAAATGTACTTTTTAATGAAAGTATAGCATATATAAATGTATACACATTGTTAGGGTAATACTCAATACATTGTCACTAAATAATCTGACTCAGAAAATTACTACACAGATCGTGTGATGAAACACTGTTACATATCATCAGCCACCCTCACATTCTCCTCCTCCATTGGCTACCTTCCCAAAGGTACCACCTTCTGACTTCTAACACCATATTTTTGTTTCACCTGTTTTTGAACTATATTTAAATGGTATTATCAATTATGAATTATTCCATATTTGGTTTCTTTTCCTCAATATTTGGCTTTGAAGGTACACCATTTTTTAGGTATAATAGAAGTTCACTTACTTTCAATGATATGCAGTTTTCCTTTTTTCTATTATTATACTATAACAAATTTACTAGTTATATTTATATGTATATGTGTGTCTTATTTCATGTTAAGGGTTATTACAATACTACTATGAATGATCTTTGTTATATACACACAATCTCTCTCTCTCATAGACACACACACACACACACACACACACTTCACACTGCTTTTGTGTATATATCCTGGGGGATGAAATGGGATTTTGAGGTTGTGAAAACATGTATGCTTAACTTCAGAAGGTACTGCCAAACATATTTCCAAAGTTGTTTTACGAAGTATAGTCCCAATTGCAGAGTTTGTATTGTTCATAATCGTATCAACACTTGATATGGTCAATCACTTTAACCATAGCCAGTCTGTCTGGGCAGGGTGGCTCACACCTGTAATCCCAGCACTTTGGGAGGTCTAGGTGGGAAGACCATTTGAGCCCAGGAATTCAAGACCAGCCTTGGCAACATAGTGAGACCCCATCTCTATAAAAATTTTAAAAAATATTAAAAGATCACAGCCATTCTATTGAGGATGTAGTGGTACATCATTATGTTATTACTTTGCAGACTAGTGGAGTTGATATTTTTACCATTTCACACAGTGAATGTTTCTCAGAGCCTTTATTATTATTTTTCACCA
Source organism: Eulemur rufifrons (assembly GCF_041146395.1). Lineage (NCBI taxonomy): Eukaryota > Metazoa > Chordata > Mammalia > Primates > Lemuridae > Eulemur > Eulemur rufifrons. Next base: position 80,411,087 of record NC_090984.1, read on the forward strand.
CTTTGTATTTCTGTTATTCAGTGTGCATATGTTCTTTAGGTCTATCTTCTGATTTTCTAATTGTCTTCACTATATATAGTATGATTAATACTCCAAACTATTTAGTTTTTAATTTAAGTTATTATAATTTTCTTTTTGAGAATTTCTATTTTATTCTTGTCATAATTTCTAGCTATTATCTAAATATGCTCCATTTTGTTCTTTAATTTCATGACAAAATTAATCACCATTGTTTTTATATCTCTGCATTAATTGTATTATCTAGTTTTCCTGTCATTTCCTCTCTTTACCTCATTTTGGTCAATTCATGTTCTTTTTTGGCCATTGATAATGTTGATTGTTCTATATAAAAATATAGAGATACTTTAAGTATATCATTACATTCTTTAAGGCAGGATTTTCATTTGCTTTTTCCAGAAAAGATAGGAGTAATTCACACCCATTCAATCAATGATTGAGATCATCTGAAACTCTTTGCAGCTAATTGTGTGATTTCTTCTGTTACTGAAGGTAAACAGAGTGGAAATTACCTTGGGTAACTATTTTGAAAAAAAATTGTTCTTTGCTTAAATTTCTTGATTTTAAAAATGATAATATATTTCTTATACAGTTTTTTTAGGTAAAAATTTTTGACATGTAATTGTGGCTCGACAAAAGTATTCATTTTATGTTATTGTATTGTTCTGTGTCTTAAGTTTTTTTTGGCAATAATGTGAGTTAAGGTTACCCTCAATTTTGTTTATTTTCTCAATATTTATAAACCAAAGTCAAAACACCTAATATGTCATAAAAAAGAGAAAGAAGTGTTCAAAATTATTTTAATCATACTCTTAGAATTCTCTATAGGAAAGACAGAGAAATGAATAAAAGATATATTTCACCTCATATGTCTTATTCCTTTTAACTTTAGTTTTTACTTATAGTTTTATAAAGCAATACTACTGGGAGCCTAGGAGTGTTTAAAAAAATAAGAAGAAGATGAGATTTCTGTGTCAAAAGCAAAGAAGAAATGATTATGACAATAAATAAGGCTACAATTTCGAAACTCTCTTTTCTCTTTTTGGAAACAGTAGCAATTACTGTTCAGTAGGCTGAACATTAATGTTGAAATAACTCTGGACTGATAATGTACATAAGTATGAGTAGTATGTATATATCTTAATCTTCACAGTTGCTCCCAAAAGCAGTATAATGCAAAGTGAATGAGAAGTTATCCCTGGTATGTCTGGATAGGGATAAAAAAGTGATGCCACATAAGAGGGCTGAAACTCAGAATAGCTTACTAGTCTATTCAGTACCCTGTTGATCGAAGTTCTAACTTCTGAAAACTGCTTAAATCCCTAGAGAAAAATATCACATGCTTATTTTATAGTGATTTGGTGTGGTTACAAAATTCTTATAATTTTCACAATTTCCAGGAAGCATTCCCATGGTCCTTATGTAGCCTTTATGTCATGTAGTCCTTATGTCATTTTTAGGTAACTGAGGCTATTTTTTAATTATCAGCTAGAGAGAATTGAATAGGATCTTTAAAAATATTCTAAATAAACTGAAATGTTATACACTCTGAGAGAGGAGTACAGAGAGAGGAATATATTTCTCCCACAATTCATTTTATAGAGGAGTAAATCAAGAGTCTATTGGTTCATAAAACTAACTTGAGGTCAGAGTCTGGATTCAATGCAAATGCACATTCCTTTTGACACTAAAGATACATGCCATAAGGAGAGTAATTAAACTAATGTCAGGTTTGTTAGTGGGCTGAGGGCTGAAATTTCTACTTGGAGATAGAGCAGTAGTTGCAAGCACTTTAGGGAACACAATGATTTATTCCAGTGTAAAATACTGTTGCTGGCATATCATAGGGTCTCAGTATAAGTTCAATGGATGAATGAACAAATGATACTATCCTAGACCCCACATGTTGTTAAAATAGAATCCCAGATAATTGCTTTTTTAAACAGTTTTATCTGAAATTATATTTCAGATACCAGGATTTAAATTGGACACGAAGATTCCTTTAGTCCATTTGCTAAACTCTTATGTTTCCTAGACTCAATACAAAAGCTTTAGAAAATTCTTGGCTGTAGAAACACTTTTAAGTGATCTATCATGGATATATTTGCTATGATTCCTTTATAATTGTATAAGCCTTTAGTATTTGAGATATTGCCTGTAATGACTAATGAAGATGAGCAAAATCATTGGACTAGATAAATCTTGCTTATTTCATGTCAGAGCAATGTTCCTTGTGGTTTTGAGTTGTTATAATTGTTTTTTACCAAGTAGAGAAAACTAACTCATTTACTATGAACTATTTTCTGCATTTGGGTCAAAAGCATGCACATCAAAGTTACATGTAATGCAGAATTAAAATGACTGGCTTGTACAAAAGGTATTCATGAATTTAATCATTAGTAAGGAGATGGCAATTAGTACAGCTGGTGCCAACAGGGCCACAGTCATGGACAGTAGGTGAGACATTGATATTAGGTAGCTTCTTCAAAAAGGCATAAAATATAGTGGATTGTGTGGAACACTATCCACCCCTGACCAAGTAGACACAACTACAACAATAAGCTTATAGAAACCTTATTATTAATACATAGGAGATGAACTTTGAATGCAACTCTTCTAAAAATGCATGAATCAGAGGAGGTGCATTGAACTTCAAATTTTTCTGACGATTTAGTAGAGACTTTATTTGTCAAAGATTATAAATTAGAGATTATGTGAGTACCACTTCTAAAAGAGTGGTCTCTAGTACTATAGCTATGAGAATGTTTGTGTTTATATCTTCTACTGAACCTATTGGTTAATATTCATGTGAGAATGGTTCCTCTTTTTATTTCATATCGCAAATTTACTTTAGTAGCAAATTATGCCAGTTTTTCCTTCAAAATCTATACAGAGTCTGCCCACTTCTCAGCACTTTCACCACCGTCACCACCTGGTCAAAGGCATGATGTTTCTCTTCTGGACATTGCTGTCGCCTCTTATTGGCCTTCCTCTTTCCATTTTTGCCCTTAGCTCTTCACCAGCCTGTTGTCTATTCTGCACCCAGAGTAATTCTTATAAAGAAAATCAGATCACTATGTGTCCTACTCAGGATCCTTCAATGCTTTCCATCTCACTCAGGTAAAATATTAATATAAAGTTTCTACCAGGACATATTGGTGCCGAAACTCTCTGATCTTATCCCCATCACACTGTCCTCCTTCTATTCTGGTTTCATCTCACTGGCCTCCTTGATGTTCTTCAAAAGCACCAAGCAAACTTCAACCTGAGAGCTGTTTCCTCTGTCTAAGAAGAGATCACTTTCCACATATACCCCTATAAAGCTGAATAAAGGCAGGCACTGGTTAAAGCAGTAAAGATAGATTTTATTGAGTAATAACTATTGCAATAAGGAAGAGAGTCTGGCATGAACTAAACTCATCTTTACCAAAACAAAAAGTAGAAGACTTTTTTTTTTCTTTTTTTCTTTTTTTTTTTTTTTTTATTTCAGCTCATTATGGGGGTACAAAAGTTCAGGTTATATATATTGCCCATGCCTCCCTATCCCCCCAAGTCTGAGCTTCAAGTGTGTCCATTCCCTAGACAGTGCACATCGCACTCATCATGTAGGTATGCACCCATCCCCTCCCCCCACCCCCATCCCTCCCAGTCAGAACTTCAAGCGTGTCCATTCCTCAGGCAGTGTGCATTGCACTCATCAAGTAGGTATACACCCATCCCTTCCCCCCAGCCCCGACCTCTGTCCAATACCCAGTTGGTGTTATTCCCAAATGTGCACTCAGGGAAACCAGTTTGCTGGTGAGTACATGTGGTGCTTATTTTTCCATTCTTGGGATACTTCACTTAATAGAATGGGTTCCAGCTCTCTCCAGGAGAACCAAAGAGATGCCATATTGCCATTATTTCTAATAGCTGAGTAATATTCCATGGTATACATATACCACATTTTGCTAATCCATTCATGAATTGATGGGCATTTGGGTTGTTTCCACATCTTTGCGATTGCGAATTGTGCTGCTATAAACATTCGGGTACAGGTGTCTTTTTTATAGAATGACTTTTGTTCTTCTGGGTAGATGCCCAGTAATGGGATTGCTGGATCGAATGGTAGGTCTACTTGAATCTGTTTCAGGTATCTCCACATTGCTTTCCACAGGGGCTGTACTAGTTTACAGTCCCACCAGCAGTGTATGAGAAGACTTTTTTAATGGCTGGGATATGCTAAGGAAAAGACACCCTGGAGGCATTAAAGAGGTTGGTTCACTGACTAGCCATCTGGATGTGTTAATTGGAACTTATCCAAAAATGAAACAAACTTCTTATCACTTTATAACAGGAGGTAGTGGTAAAGTTAAGCAAAGTGCCCACCAAGGTTCGATCCTTACCCTCCCACAAGGACAGGGAGTGAGAGTTATCTCCCTAAATGTTTGCATGTCAAAGAGACAGCTCTCAGATCCTGGAGAAGACAGTGCTGGGTGGTAAAAGATTTACATCTTTAGGGGGTAGAAAAAAGATTTGTAATTGCAAGTTTTTTAAAGTAACTGATTTAAGAGTGGATTCATGGATCTATATGCCTATTACTAGGTTTTGGCTGGAATGAACACTAAATTCATTTTACTATTTCTCCTAGCAGCATTGAACTTCCTCAGGCAAGCACTTATGGGGCTGGAGTCATCATCCCAGGGATGCAGCCGTGAGCTGTTAGAAACTATGCTTATTTTCTTCCAGTCTCTAAATATATAAAGGTGGAGGCATGGTAGATGAAATCATTTTTGCTGTGAGTCTGCAGATTTTATGGGCCAAGGTTGAGGCCTAGTCAGTAAGAGAGCTTAGAGGAACTTGGTCAAAGAGAGAATGTTTGTCACCCCTACCAGATGACACACTCCCTCTTATTCACTGGGGTCTCTAATCTTATCATCAATCCAGACAGGCCTTCCATGTCTATTCTGTCTGAAACAGCACCTGGCCATCACTTTGTATACCCTCAAGCTACCCTTCTTTGGCATAGAACAGATATACATTTGTTTATGTGTTTGTCACCTTACATTAGTATGTAAATCCCATGAAGGACTTTATCTCATTCATGACACGATATTAAGGGCTCCAAAAATATTTTTTGCTAAAATTTTGATTATGTAAAAACATTTATTTAGAATTGATATGCTACTGTGATTTGCTCACCTGGAATATAAATTTAAGTAAGATAGTGTCAGCTTTTAAAGAGGTCCTGGCTTAGTGGAAGAAGTAATTATGAACACAAATTATGACATATTAGTGAGATACTTGTGGAAAATTAAGCACAAAATCCAAAGGGAATTCTGAAAATTGAGCAATAATCTTTTTGGGAGAAGGAACATATCAAAAAAGAATTGTTTAACACGAGTTGATTATTTGATTAAAGTTTTGAAAGAAGAGAGTAAATGCATATGAATTTATTTCCAATAAAATTTGGCATATTTTTTGAAATGTATAGATGCTTTGTGAATACAGACATTTTAATCTTTCCTGTTAAAAACAGTTCTTACTATGGGAACTAGACAATTGGTAGTACAATGGAATTAAAGAATTCAATCTTATTGTCAATGCAGTTTTCTTTTCCTTTTTCACTTTACCACGAGGACCTGATATTTCAGTAAGGAATGTGCCACATTTCTAGTAAGTTTTGGGATTACCTAAAGTTACATTTTCTTTTCTTTCTCCTTTCCCTTCCCTTCCCTTCCCTTTTTCTTTCTCAAATCACTACATGGGTGGGTATGAGGAAGATGACTGTATAGCACACATAACTTAAGGAGGGAACCCATTCAGGCTCCAAATTCCTATCATAGTTTCATCTTCACTCCTCAAGATACCTCTTGACACAAGAAAAATATTCATAATGTACTTTAATAATTTAACATTAAATACATATTTATATAAATTTATTGTACATATACACATTGATACTAAACAAAAAGAATACAATTTTAAACATATATACAGATAAGAATTTACAAGCACATGTATTTTATAGGGCTTTCTTTTAATAGATTGTATTATATTTATAGCACTAAAGTAGTGTTAATAGAGTCTTGCATTTTACAAATGGAAATAGTCATTGCATAAAATGAATCGCTATGATGGTAGTCATTAAAATGGAATTCTGTCTACATTGGAAAATTCCTCAAGGCACAATACTAATTATGGGTCAAGTTTTCATCTCAGTGAAGTACATATTATTAGTTTGACTGAAGTAGTCTATAGTAGTCAAGAGGAATATACTTCTTTTTAAAACACTTTTAAATAAACCATATTTCTAGGTAGTCATTTATCATAAAATGTCTCACTAGCTAGTTATTTTTTTCCATGCTTGTAAGATGATATTAATGGTATATAGTGATACTTCATTCTGACATAGATCATTAAGCCACTGGGATTCATTTAAAGTAATGTTGTCACAATGACTTCAGTCATTGAATTTCAATCATAAACTTTGCTCAAACAACATAATTGATCATTAATGTTCTTATTTCCTTCAGGCTCAATGGAGGTTATTTTTTTTTTTTCAGTATTCTAAAATCATTACCAGGAAGTAAGAGGTTAATCTTTTCTGTAGTACAGTTGATCACCATTGAGGCATGCTTTTTCAATTTAATGAAATGACAGTGAAGGCCAGTGCAAAGAACAATTGACTTCGGGTACAGGAGAGTTGGATTTTATGATACAGATTTCAACAAGATGACGAATATTCTTCATAGTGCACCATTTATAAACTTGAGAAACTACTTGCACCATACTAGTATCTGTGAGAAATGATGTGAACAAACGGGTTAATTTATATGAAGTGATTTGCATTCTTCTCAAAAAAGAGAATCCTGGAATAAATTCAAAATACCAATGTTCCAAAGTAATTAGTTTCACTGGCCCCTGGAGCTAGAATATTCATGCATCACTATCAAACTAGACATTCAGAAGCTATTTAGTACTGCTATAAAAATAAATTATGCTGATTCCAATACACCCCAAGTCCTTTTGAACTGAACTGCTCTATGTTTTTAAGTACTTGGATTATGTTTGTAAAACACAACTTACAATTTTCTAAGAATTAGTTCTTAGAAGATATTTTAAATTCTGAATAAGGTTTGTCCAAAACTAAATAACTGCTTTACAACTTCAACATACTAATAGTGAATAAATAATCTTCAATAAACAGATTTCTAAGATTTTGTTCTATCATTGAAGAAACCTTTCTCACTAAGTCTAGAATTCTTCTGAGTGGGCCTTTAGTCCAGTTTTCAACCTCGCTGTTTTCACAGTGTTTGTAACAACGTTTAAAAATATCTGTGTTCATTCTCTTCGATGTTTATGCCTTTTCTTAGCAAGTTTCTTACTGTTAATATGAGATCGTCTTTTATCCTTTCATAATAAGTATATGACATATGTCTTTGCATGTAATTTTTTTTTAATTCTTGTATTTAAGATTGCTTCCTTAGAACATATTTTTAGAAGTAGAATTTTACTGGGTCCAAGAGCATTACAATTTCAAAGACATTTATTTGTATTTATTTATTTATTTTTATTGAGACAGTCTTGCTCTGTCACCAGGCTGTGGTGCAGTGGTCAATCATTGCTCACTTCAACCTTGAATGCCTGGGCTCAGGCAGTCCTCCCGCATAGCTGGGATTACAGGCACACATAACCATGCTTGGCTACTATTTTTCATTTTTTGTAGAAACAGAGTCTCACTATATTGCTGAGGCTGATCTTGAACTCCTGGCCTCAATTGATTCTCCTGCTCACTCTCCCCAAGTGCTGGCATTACAGGTGTGAGCCACCACACTAGGCCAAGGCTTTTAACTATATTGTTTTCCAGAAGAGTTGTATCAATTTACATGGGCATGATCAATGTATGAGAATGCCTGTTTCTACTGTACTCTCATCATATTGTCAAAATTAAGACAATGAGGATATTGTCTTTAATTCAAAAACAAAACAGAACAAAAATTGATGACTCTTAGTTTATACAGAAGTGTTCTTATAAATGTAATTATGCTATCTATTTTGGGAGATTTTGAATCAGACATGGTGTACTGTACATATGCATTTATCTCAGCCTTTCTGAAATCTGGGTAAGGTGGGAGTAAGAAAATAAGTATGGTACAAACCAACAGAATATCATGTAGGAAATGACAACACATTTTTTAGAAGTCAGAAAGGGTTATGAGATGGAAAGAGAATACCAAAGGCAAGCAAAGTTGCTCTTGCTGGGAAGGTTCTCACACTAGAGCACCGGGTTTGATAGGGGTAGGATGAGACATGTACTCAAATAAGGAGGATGAATTGAAAATGTTAGCAAGAGATTTTCACCCCAGGGCCACTCCCCAAACCTGTGCAGCTAAGCAGCTGCCTCTCTGCCTACCTGGAAGAGCATAGAGGTTTATTTGGTAGAAAAAATTGAACTGGAGCCTCCATACTCAAGGACACCCAAAGCATAGCAGAAGGAAAGGAAGAGAGATTGGCTCCAAAAAAGAGCTAATGAGTGAAAGTCTAAATCCTCTTCATACATAACACCATGAAATTGTTAATGTCCTAAGTTGAAAACTCAAGAAATAGGAGTATAACCCTATTATTTATAATCAAATAGGTGAGTATCAGAAAAATAGCTGAAAATATTAGGGTCAAAGTAACCCTCTTCCATATAACTCATATTTTCTCCCTTATGCAGTCCTTTTGGCTTAGCTTCAACAAATGTATCAAACAGCCTACCTAGAATAAGTGGGTGGGGCTCCTCCTTTCATTAGCATTTTCATTATTTGCATGTGCTTCTCATCATGATGTCATTTTGATAACATGAAGCTTCTATTTCCAGAGCAACCAAGGGTGGTGTGTGTGCAGAACAGCTTTGATCTTTAATTCTCATAATGCCTAGAAGTACTAACCATTCTGCGGTTCTTCCCATTTCCTCTCTTATTTTTCTCTTCCTCTGCAAGTTCTGACTGACCTGTACCATCTGTCTTTAATTTAACCCATTCTGGTTCTATAGAGAACTAGGATGCAATTCCAAACTTATTAATCTTGTTAAGTAGATTTCTCTTTCAAAAAAATTACTACTTTACACTTCAAATTTGTCATTTCACTATAGTTTTAAAAAAGGAAATTTATATAAAATTAAAACAGTATATTCTAAATATCTGTCTCTAGCATTTTTTATGCATTTGAGTGTGCATAAGAATCCACCTGAGGAACTAATTAAAAATATAAGTGACTGTTCTCCCCTTAGTTTCTTATTAGTAGATCTGGAGTGGGGCCTGGGGTGGCTGCATTTGTAACAAGTACTCTGATGCAAGTGGATTGAGAACCACATTTTGAAAAACATTAGTTTAAGCAAAATTTTTCTTTTGTGTGTGAAAAGGTGACCAGGTATTTCCTATCTAGAAAATATGGCCATACCCCCAAATGCCCAATTTATCTAGCATAAATATTTGTGGACATCAAATCCATGAGGGGTAATAGAAATAAATACTTTCTAAATTATTGAAATGTAAGTTCAGACTAAGAAGAAAATAACACCAGTATCAGGAAACCGTATAAAATCCTGTAAAATGAAGAGGAAAATAAGGATTATCTGATATTTATCAATCAAGTTAATATTTGCCTAACAAATGAAATATAATTGAGGATTTAGGAGAACTCAATGTAATGGAATATTTTAGAGATAATCTTCATTTCATGAAAGCTATTAAGAGAAAATATTACTGGTGCTAATTAAAATTGAAATACTTTGAAAGATACAAAATGGGAAGAATGCATAATATAAGTTAATTTTAATGATTTAGGATAATTTAACACACTGCTACTAATTGTGACGTTTATTATGCCTGGTTGAACATAGGGAAATTTTCTCCATGTTTCTCACTTGTCTTGAAATATCTTAATCTTCTTCTTTAAAAACCAGTGAGCCTTTTTGGCTAAATTTGTAAGAATGGAGCAGAGTGATTTTATTAATCACATCAGCTACCTCTTTTGTTCAAATGCCAGCACAGTCTATCAAGCAGCCCAGCAAAAATTATCCATATATTTGGTTCTTTGTTGATTAATTCCCCAGGATACTCTGCTTTTGTCCGGAAGTGGGAACTGGAAATCTCAGAGCCATCTAAGCACTACGATTAGAGGTCAGCTTTATGTATTGTCGTCTAAGTTTGAAATCATATCAATTTCAGTTTTCAGTCTGTAGGCAACTGAAATTCAGTGTTGATTTCTATTCTATTGATAGAAGTGAATAGTTTCACTTCCATAAAGTATATAAAGAATATTTTCTCAAGATGCTTGGCTTCGAACCTGCTCTTTAGGAAAGTGTCTGAAGGCATGTCGTCTCTCATACTCTTACTCTGAAGTGCTTGTATGAATAGGAGTTACTGTTTTTGTACAGCTCATAAGGATGTTCAATTAGCATTACCTGGATAATAGACCTATTAATACTTTTCTACTTCATCAAAAACATAAAGGTCAGATTTGATGGTGAGTATATGTGGAGCCTATTCTTCCGATCTTGTGATACCTCACTTCAGATAATGGTCTCAAGCTCAATCCAGGAAAATATAAGAGGGGCTAGATCACCATCATTTCTTATAATTGAGTAATATTCCATTGTATACATAAACCAAATTTTAATAATCCACTCATGAATTGATGGGCACTTGGGTTGTTTCCATATCCTTTCAATAACTGATCAACACTATGGTGCTCACACGGTAGTAATATTCTCTAGGGATCAGGGGGTTGGGGGGGTAAATTCACAACTAATGGATGCAGTGAGCATTGTAGAGGGGAAGGGCATGCCTCTAATCCTCGCTTGGGTGAGGCAAAGACATAAAATGTAACGAAAATGTTTGTACCCTCATAATATCCTGAAATAAATAAATAAATAAAAACATAAAGGTCAGAGAATAAATAAATAAAATGGAGACTAGAAAAACAGTAGAAAAGATTAGCAAAACTAAGAGTTGGTTTTTTGAAAAGCCAAACAAAGTTGACAAACCCATAGCTAGACTAAAAAGAAAGAGAGAGAGAGAGAGAGATTCAAATAAATAAAATAGGAAATTAAAGAGGAGACATTGTAACTGATAACAGAAATATAAAAATACATATAACCTACCAAGACTAAATCATGAAGAAAAAGGAACTTTGAACAGACTAATAGCAAGGAAATTAAATTGGAATTAAAAGTCTGCCATCAAAGAAAAGGCCAAGACCAGAAGGCTTTATGGCTCAATTCTACCAAACAGTTCAAGAAAGACTAATATCAATCCTTCTCAAACTCTTCTAAAAGTTTGAAGAAGAGAGAATACTTCCAAACTCATTTCACAAGGCCAGTATTACTAAAGCCAAACAAAGACATTGCAAGAATAGAAAACTATAGGCCAATATCATTGATGAACATAGATGCAAAAACCCTCATCTAAATACTAGCAAATCATATTCTACAGTGTATTAAAAGGATCATTCACCATGAACAAGTGGAATTTATCCCTGGGATGCAAGGATAGTTCAATATGCACATAATCAATAAATGTGATTCACCATATTAACATAATGAAGGACAAATATCATATGATCATCTTAATAGATGAAGAAAAAGCATTTGAAAAAATCAACATCATTTCATGATTAAAACTCTCAACTCTCAAAACAAATTAGGTAAAAAAGGAATTTACTTTAGCACAATAATGACTATATATGACAATCCCACAACTAACATACTCAGTGAGAAGCTGAGGGCTTTTCCTCTAAGAACAGGACTTATTCCTCAAGAATAAGACAAAGGTGCCCACTCTCACCAGGCTGTTCAACATAGTACTGGAAGTCCTAGCCAGAGCAATTAGGCAAGAAAAAAAAAAGGCGTCTAAGTAGAAAATGATGTTATAAAATTATCTCTCCTAATTATGCAGTCTTACATATACAAAATCCTAAAGACTCCACCAAAATACTGTTGAAACTAAAAAATAAATCCAGTAAAGTTGTAGGATACAAACTCAACTTACAAAAATGTCATTTTTATACACAAATAAACCCAAATAATTCTGCCAAGAGATTCCTGGAATTGATAAATAAATTCAGCAAAGTCTCAGGTTAAAAAATCAACCTATACAAATCAGTAGCATTCATATACACCAACACCAGTCAAGCTGAGAAACAAATTAAAAACTCAATACCCTTCACAATAGCAACAAAGAAAATAAAGTACCTAAGAGTGTATTAACAAAAGAGGTGAAAGACCTCTATGGGGAGAAGGAACATATCAAGAACTGTTTAACAGGAAGTTGATTATTTGATTAAAGTCTTGAAAGAAGAGAGTATGTATATGAATATATTTACAATAAAATTTGACATATTTTTTGAAATGTATTGATGCTTTGTGAATACAGACATTTTAATCTTTCCTATTAAAAACAGTTCTTACTATGGAAACTAGACAATTGGTAGCACAATGGAATTAAAGAATTCAATCTTATCGTCAATGCAGTTTTCTTTTCCTTTTTCACCTTACCACAAGGACCTGATATTTCAATAAGGAATGTGCCCACATTTCTGGTAAGTTTTGGGATTATCTAAAGTTACCTTATCTCCCTCCCCTTCCATTCCCTTTTCTTCCTTTCTGTTTTCTTTTCCTTTCTTTTCTTTTCCTTTCTCAAATCACCACATGGGTGGGTATGAGGAAGATGACTGTGTAGCACACATAACTTAAGGAGGGAACACATTCAGGCTGCAAATTCCTATCATAGTTCCATCTTCGGTCCTCAAGATACCTCTTGCTATAAGAAAAATATTCCAAGTTTGTGTTTATTCTGTGACTAGTTTGGTAAATTGTGTTTTAAAAATTGTTTACTGTATTAATTAAACTTTTAATCTATTTTGATAACATTGTTTAGAGTATTTTATTATTTTCCTTTTAATGTTCTCAGTATATGTAGGGGCGATTACTTTTTTCCCCCCTAATTTTGGTAATGTGTTTTCTCTTGAACACTTACTAAGGGTATATCACTTTTTTTAATCTTCTCAAAGATCTTTCACTTTATAAATTTGCTCTATTGCTTGTTTTCCATTTTGATAATTTTTGATCACACATTTATTATTTCTTCTCATCTATTTGCTTTGAGTTTAAAATTCTCATCACTTCCTAGCCTCTGAAGGTTGAAACTTTAATCATTTATTTTAAATCCTTCTCTAATATAACCACATAAAGCTATAAAAGTACCTGTATAGCAGGTCCTTGAATAACATCTTTTCATTATAAAGTTTATTAAAAAAATATCATCAGTTCCTAGCTGGGCTACTATCTGTGTGGGGTTTGCACCTTTTCCCTATACCTGTACGGGTTTTCCCTGGGTACTCTAGTTTCCTTCCACAACCCAAAGCTGTGCATGTGAGGTTTATTGGTGTGTCTACATTGTCCCACTCTCAGTGTGTGTGAGGGTACCCTGTTAAGAAATGGTGTCCTGTCCAGGGTCAGTTCCTGCCTTGTGCCCAGAGCTGCTGGCATAGGCTCCGACCACCAGTGACCCTGAAATTGAATAAGTGGATAAATAATTATTTTACTTGTTTTTATTAATTTTTTTCTTAAATGTATGTATAGCTCACATTCCTTTCAATGCTTAATGCTAGAAGTGTTTTGGCCTTTATTTAGAAGTTTGGTGATGTTTTTCTGACCAGAAATATGCTGTAGGAACTTAACTTTTTTAAATCAATTAACCTATGGTAAAATTGATTTTGTTACATGTCATTTTGCTTAAAGTTGCAATTTCCAAGAACCTACAGACAATGTTAAGGGAGGATGTATTGTTCTTATTGCTTTGGCTGCATCTTCCAAATTTTAATCTGGTATATTTTTATTATCGTTGAGTTCAGAATATTCTCTAATTTCCCATGCAGTTGACTTTTAGTCACAGATTATTTAAATTTAGTCACAGATCATTTCCACAAATGTGGAGCTATTCTAGTTATTTTTTCCTTATTGAATTCTAATTTAATTCGACAGTAGTCACAGAACCTATGCTGTCTTATTTTCAACCTTCGAAATGTGGTAAAACATGATTTATGGTCTAGAGTATTTTGGTAAATGTTCCATGTGCATTGGAAAAGGATACATATTCTGTATTTGTTCCATGCAGTGTTCTGTAAATGTCAACCAAATCATAATATAATATAATAATGTTATTTAAATAGTCTATAACTTTTTCTTTATAAGTTACTTAAAGTAGTATTTTAAAATATCCAATTCACATTGTGAATTTTTTGTTCTCTCATTTTAGTTCTTCTACTGTTTGATTTATATATTTTAATGCTATATTATTAAGTTTATAATTATTGTTATATATTTCTCTTAAATTGATTATTATTATAAAACATCCTTCTTTTTCCCACCTATTGCCCTTACCTTAAAGTCTATTTTTGTGGTATCATATTAATATATGAAAAAAATAATTTAAAATATGATAATATACAACATAAATACAGATTTGTTTTTATTTGCGTAGCATCCTTGCATAGCATGTATATATGCTTGTGCATATATGTATGTGAATGTTGGACTGTACCACATTTCTATTTTTGTTTTATTTGTGACATCTTTTATTTACTTTTTTGCTTACCCTTTCTTATGTTTGTATCAATCACATATTTTTATTATTTCAATGTGTCTTTTCTATTATCTGACTTGCTATGACTTTGTCATTCTTTTACTGCATACTTCAGAAATTACAAAATATATCCATATCTTATCATCATGTACCTTAGATTAGACCTCTTACCAGGTTCAGTACAATGTAAAAACTTTAAACAGTTTTAAACTCTACTTATTTCTCTGGCTTTTTTTGGTGGTTGTTGTGTATTTCACTTCCAGATATATTGTAAACACCACAGTGATTTGTTAACATTGATACTTTAAGCAGTTAGTAGTCCTTCATATTTATTCTTTCTGCACTTGCTTTTTGCTTTTTGTACTTCCATCCTTCTATCTGGGATCATTTTACTTTACATTATTCTGGGTTTGTTTACAAGAACTGTTAGTTGTGGTGACTTTGGAGAAAAAAATTGGAGTGCTAAACATTCATTTCTTATTCTATATTCTTCTAAAAATGAGTAGCATTATAAATGGCTCTTTTCTATTTTCTGAAATTTGCAAGTAAAATATAAATACATTATGAACCATAAAGCTTAAAATATATAAAATTTGAATATATTTGATATATCAAAATTATAAAAATATTGATGTAATTTTCATTTAATGTTATATACCCTTTCTCCACATGATTACACAGATGATAACCTATTCATATATGACAAATGTTAAAAGAATGAATTATAATTGAGTTGGCCAGTAGGAAGCAGTACCACTTCATTATGTGTTTTTGTCATTCTCATTAGAAAATTAAAAATATGTAAAATAAGAGTTAACAATCTCCATAGTTGAACACATTTGAATGGATAGTTCTTTATATCACATATTTCTGGGAGTTCCTAGACAAGGAACATAATATTATAGATCCTCTGTCAGCTTCTGTATGTTTAATAGTCTTTCGGGAACTGCTTCAGACTGTGTGATTACAGAACTGTCAACACCGTTCTCTTGAGGATATGCCATAACTGTTCTATAGAACAATTTCCTTTTACTCTTTCTTGTCTAGGATGAAGAACTTAATTTCTAGGGAAACTAAGGTTCTTTGCTAAGGCCCAGTTTACCAACAAGAAGCCAAAACCAAATAAAATTTATTTTATTTTGGTTTTTTATTTGTTTGTTTAGAGACAGGGTCTTGCCCTGTCGCCCAGGCTGGAGTACAGCATAGCTCACTGCATTCCTGGGCTCAAGCGGTCCTCCTGCTTCAGCCTCCCTCATAGTGGTGACTACAGGTGTGCACTACCACCAAGCCGACTAATTTTTTCTTCTCTCTTATTTCCCCCTACAAGATCACAGCTCACTGCAACCTCGCACTCCCAGGCTCAAGTGATCTTCCCACCGCAGCCTCCAGAGTAACTAGGTCTGCAGGTGCGTACCACACTACAACTGGCCAATTTTTTATTTTTTTCTAGAGAAAGATCTTGCTATGTTGCTTAGGCCTCAAGCACTCCGCCCACCTCAGCCTCCCAGGGTGCTGGGATTACAGATGTGAGCCACCAAGCACAGCCATTTTGATTTTTAATGCTCGTATTTCCTCTCCATATACAGAAAACACACATTTTCACTCTCTGAGAAAAGCAACAGGTGTACTGCATATTTTATCATGTAAAAATACTATTTTTGGAAATTAAGAAATATAGAAATACTAGCATAGTATGTATACATGTGTGTGTTTGAGTGTAGCATCTAACAATTATTAATATAATGCATTATTTTAAATATTTAAGATTTATATATAATTTATTCTATTTTTTCTGATAAAATAAATGAAACATTAAAGATAAAATTCTATCTTCTGTGACTTTCTATATCCACCCACCAAATCCTATTCTCTCTCTTCACAGAATAATACCTTTTAAGAATTTTTTTTTATGTATGCTTACATAGGATAAATAAAATGTATATTCTACATATATTCCAAAAATGAATATATATATAATTCACTTTTTTGAATTATATGTACACACACATGCACATATAATTAGATACAGAGACAGATGGATAACATATAATATTGTTTGTTCTTTCTAATTCGTAGAATTTTATTCATCTGTACTTATTTGCTACAATTTTTTCACTGTTATAATCTTAAAATCTGTCTATGTTGTTATACAGAGAAAAGTTTTCTTCTTCTGTTTCCTCACTCCTTGGAAACCCCTTGTGCACTAACAAATCTCTAGAACGCTGGGCATGGGATAGAGTAGGGTTAATTAAGTGTTCTCTCTGGTTCAATAAAGTCCTTGGCAAGTCATGGAAATCTTGGTCATTCTTAGAAGAACAGTCTGTCCAGGAGTCAGTTCAGTTCTTGGTATAAATTCATTCATTTTATGAGCATCCCAATAAGGAAGATGAGTAAAACAGAATATATTTTCTGAGAGAACATAATAATATAAACTGGTATGTTCCCAAACCAGAATTCTGTTAATAGAGCCATAGAGGTCCTAAGGTGGGAAGAATTTCCAGAGGTTTAGATATTTTATCTTGGAAAAGAATCAATGATATTTTACCTCACAAAGAATTAGAAAAAGTTATTCCAGGTGAATGTATTATTGTATATCAAGGATGTGAAAATTTAGAAAAGAGAGAAGGTGGGCTGATAAAAGATGGGTTGAAAATTTAGATTGAAACTAGATTGTTAACTAAGGACTTTCAAATATTCTTTTTTGCCTCTAAAGTATTTGAACTTTACCCTGAAAGCATATGGACTAATTAGAATTTTAAATGTAGAGAACTGTTATAATCGGACCTCCATTTTAAGAAATATTTTGGTAGCAATTAGAAGAGGAATTAGCACAGGAATGGACTATTTGCCAATAGATTAGTTAAGATGCAATTGCAACAGTCCAGGAAAACTACAAAGGCCTAAAGTGAAAAATGGCACTGGAATCATAAGTGAGGATAATACTTGAAAAATGATACAGAGATTGGTAAAGACTTGGAGATTGAAATGGGTGTTCATTAATCACCAATAACATAGTTCCTAATCAGCACCAAGGATCCAGATGAGGTAGAAGGAATAAAACTGTAGCAAATCCAATTGTCATGCTCCCCCCAACCACCCCTTCTCGGCTGTGCTCATCAGCATGAGAGCAAGAAAGCAGAATAGAAATGTTTGAATTTTTCTTGGTCCAAGGATAAATGGCACAGCTACAGAGAAAGGTATGATACAGAAATAATTGATGTTGTGTTCTGAAATGCTGTGCCATGAATTTCTGGCTAAATAAAAATGAAAATTAATCTAAGTGAGAGGATAGTATGACTGAATGAAATGGAAATTATGGTTATAGAAGATTCTAATCATAATTAAATAAATAAGAAATCCAATTCACAATAAATTAAAAACATTAATGATTAAATAATGAAAATTTAGAGTTCCAGATTTTCCTGGTGACATTAAGATCAAGGTCATGACATAAAAAAAGGATAAAAGTTGTTTAAGGTGAAAAGATCAGTGTACACGTGGTTAGGGAATTGGAAGTGTCACCAAAGTAGGCTGAAATGCTTTTAGAACTTCAAGAGGAAAGGAAGACTGTGATCTAGTTGCCTAAATAATCAGTGAATGATGAGGAAATGTCTGGCGATGTTAATTCACACAAACAAAACAGAAGCATAAAAGCAAATGAGTAAGTTTCAAAAAGGTAAACACTGTTGAAGAAAGGAGACAAAATAGTCTTTATGTAGCAATAGGGAAGAGGACACTAGAGATAAGATAGGTACAAAGCAGGAGAAAATGTTAAAATGTTTGTAGAATGAACTATCTGTAGAAATCTTAAAGACAAGGATGAGTAGTATTCTAGGAAAAATGTAATGATATATATTTTTTGGGGGGACAATATTACTGCACAGCAGGAAAAAAGAATAAGGAAGTGAAGGATGGCCCAGTTTAGGAGAAAGAATTGCATTGATAAAACTTGAGACCTCTGGGAAGAATAGTTGATTAGAGAGATTTTATTCTTCGATCTTGATTGTTGGTCAGGACAAAGAGGGAAGCAGTAAAAGTGACGAACTCAAATTCAAGAAACAATTCCCATGGCCAAATCTCATCACATCAGATCTCCTCAGCATCTCGTACAATTCCACTTCTTAGATATTAAACTTCCATTGTTTATTCTCGAACCTTAGCCTTTTTTTTACTGCTAGCTATTTCCATAACAAAATTTACTCTTCAAAATAATAGAATACTCTGGTTTTATGATGCCCTTCATTTTCTTTCAGTCTACTAGCCCCTCTCCTATGTAACTGTTATATTCCATTATTATGCATTATTAGTTATATTTACACAGTATCTTGAACTTTCTTGCCTGTGCTTTTCTCTCACTCACAATGAAAAACTCCGGAACTGAATCAATTCAGCCATCCTTGATCTTTATACTTACAACTGTATTATCAAGCAAGGATAGGAATTGCTGTTGGTTTCATTACAAATTTATGGTCTTCAGCCTACCCCGGTCTATTAGCATTGCTCAGAAATCATTTTATGCCCTTTACCAGCTCTTAAAATGTTCATCCAAAGCCATTGAAACTTCCCTTACTCCTTTGAAACTTTCCACTCCAACTGTGTTTCTCTGAACTATCAGCAGATCACTTTGCCGCTGATTTTAGAGAAATCTGAGATCATGTAAGAAGAACTCCATTGACTTCCTTCCCTCGATTAATAAATATATCTCCATCTATAACTATGATCCTTTCTTTCCTGTCCATTTCAATGAAAAATGGGTTCCTTGTAGCTGAGTAGAACTCTATGATATACATATACTACATTTTATTAATCTTCTCATGTATTGATTGTCACTGGGTTGTTTCTACATCTTTGCAATTGTGAATTGTGCTGCTGTAAACATTCTAGTGCAGATTTCTTTTTTATAGAATGTCTTTTGTTCTTTTGAGTAGATGCCCAGTAATGGGATTACTGCATCAAATGGTAGTTCTACTTGTAGCTCTTTGAGGTATCTCCATATTACTTTCCACAGAAATTATACTAGTTTGAAGTCCCCCCATTCTACTAAGTGAAGTATCACAAGAATGGAAAAACAAACACCACATGTACTCACCATCAAATTGGTATTAACTGATCAACACTTAAGTGTGCATATAGTAATAGCGTTCATCAGGTGTCAGGCAGATGGGAGAGGGGAGGAGGGGATGGGTATATTCACACCTAATGGGTGCAGAGTGCACCATCTGGGGGATGGACATGCTTGAAGCTCTGACTCAGGTGGGGCAAAGGCAATATACATAACCTAAACATTTGTAACCTCATAATATGCTGAAATAAAAAAATTTAAAAAAAGAAAATGTGTTCTTCCTACTCCCTAAGTTCTAGACCTCCTCTGGATCTTATCCTCAATCAACTCCCTAAAGTACTTGCTGTATCAATTCTTCCATGTATTCATTGTATTTCTCCAATGAACTCTTGCTTTCAGTGTAAAATAATCCTCATTCTCTTCCAATTAAAAAACATATTTCCTTAATTCTTTTACACCCTCTGTTTACTATGTTATCTCCACCACTTCGTGGCTAAGCTTTCTAAAAAATAGTCTATACTCTTTTATCTCACATTTAGGTTCTCTAGATCTAGGTTTTACCCACAGTAACCACTGAACCTGATCTCCCAAGGTCACCAGTGACATCATGGTTTCTAAATTCAAAGCATTCTCTCAAGCACTTTTTTATTATCTTCTTAAAAAGAACAATAATGTACTTGATACTGTTTATAATTTCTTCTGTATTGAAGCTCACTCTTTTTTGATCTTGAAACAAGAAGTCATTCCTAAATTTTCCCCTACTTTTCATGGAGTTCCTTATCGGTCTCCTGCATGAAATTTTCTTCATTTGATTCTACAGTCTAGCTTGCAAAGTTGGTGTTACTCAGGAGTCCTTACTTGGCCATATTCTTTTCTCACTATATACTTCCCAAGTAAGATCATCACAGGACTCCAAATTTCACGTAGGCACTAATAACTGCAGAATCTAAAGGAGATTACTTTCTTGAACTTTAGACACATATGTCCATATATTTATGTGTATATACATGCAAACACACACACCTGTACTTTCTACTTGTATGTCTCTCAGTTAGCTTGACTTCCAGAGATTGAGGTGAAGTCATCATTTTCTCCATCTTACCACATTTTTATCTTGATATGAATTTTCTGTTTAAGAAAGAACATAACTATTCATCTAATATCCTAGGCCACCAAGCCAGAAACCTGGAAGTCATCCTAGACAGTTCTGATTCTTACTCCAAGAATCATCAAGTACTGTTTATTCATCTTCATAAATATCCCTTGTATCTGTCCTCTTATTTTTATTATGTTATTATGCTATTGAACATTGCTTTGGGAAAAATATTCCCATAGTCATATTTATTGGCTTTGCTACAAATATAGGAATTACAACTTTTGCAACCTGGTCTCTAATTGGAAATCCTTTAATTCATTCCTAACTGATCCCTTTTTCAATTCTCCATAGAAACTATTTCAAATTGTCACTAGTTTTTCAATATTTTCTTTTTACTTTTTATACCCTTGTTATCACAGAGGAGGTTGGTCTTATTCAGGTAGTTTACCTGTAATAAATTCACATTTTTAATTATATGGTAAAGGATGTTATGTGGGAAAAGATCTGAATTATCTTTCCAGTCACAAATTTAAAGATTGAAAATCAGTAGGTTCTTTGGAGAAAATACAGAATGTATATTAAATGTTATGTTAATTAAATTAAGCCATTAGACCTTATTATATTAGAAAGCTCAAAAACAGTTTAATTAAGTGCTAATGTTTGAGCTTAACAAATTGTACTACAAAAGTAAGGGATGCTTTAAAAAGCAATAATTCCTGTTTAAGTGTGAAGAAAAAGTCATTGAGCATATGAAATCACTCTTGCTTCTGCTTTGATACTGAACCCATCATGAAAATAAGACTTATTCTTCTAAGGGAAGTATTGCAAGAATGGAAAAACAAATACCACATGTACTCACTATTAAATTGGAACTAATCAATCAGCACCCATGTGCACATATAGTAGTAAAACTCAACGGAAACCAAGTAGGTGGAAAGGAGGAGGAGGGGAGGGGTAAATTTACACCTAATGGGTACAATGCATGGTATCTTGGTGATGGACATACATATAACATTGACTCAAACTGCACAAAAGCAAATCATGTAACCAAAATATTTGTACCCCTGTAATATTCTGAAATAATATATATATTTTTTAAAAGACTTAATAACTTTGAAAAGAAAGGCTTAGAACTTGCACAAAGACTGTAAATCCAATTTGATTTCAAGCTGCAAAATGGAGCCATTTTCTTAGCCAGTAATTACAAGAGACTAATGGTGGTGGCCTCTTCAGATTAAAATATTGACTCTAACATGTAACCAATTGCCCCTATAATTGTAGCTTTAACATTGACATTGAAGATATTTTTGATACTCTGCAGATGACATATAACAATGTCACTATGTCTCACTGTTTCACATTACAATGACTCTCACATTTGACATGAATTATAGACATTATAACACTAGAGGCCTGAAGGCTTAAACTTGGAGTTATAAGCACTTAAAATTTTTATACAGGGAACACATTTGCCTGTAACTGTGTGCAGAATTGAGTTTGAGGATTTTATAATAATAAGATATGATCCAGTTAAAGCCAAAAATTCTATCCCTGAGAGTGGGTTTTTACTGTTATTAAAATTTATATATACATAAAGGAGAAATAGGTACACAAAAATCCTTTCAAGATGACTTTTGAGTGGGAAGAAATGCTATGTTATTATTATTATTATGGAGATCTGATAACCCTATAAGGTTTAGGTATAGAAATGCAGTCTGCAGATTTTAGGTAGACTTTATACTTTTAGGGTGAAATTTTCCTTGGCCATTTTATGTCCATTGTAAAGCCTTTTTCCAATTTCAACTTTTCATTTTTAAAGTTCTATGTAAACAATTGTCAAGGCCGGGCGCAGTGGCTCACGCCTGTAATCCTAGCACTCTGGGAGGCCGAGGTGGGCGGATCGTTTGAGCTCAGGAGTTCGAGACCAGCCTGAGCAAAAGCGAGACCCCATCTCTACTAAAAATAGAAAAGAAATTATATGGACAGCTAAAAATATATATATAGAAAAAATTAGCCGGGCATGGTGGCACATGCCTGTAGTCCCAGCTACTCGGGAGGCTGAGACAGGAGGATCGCTTGAGCTCAGGAGTTTGAGGTTGCTGTGAGCTAGGCTGAAGCCACGGCACTCATTCTAGTCACTCACTCTAGTCTGGGCAACAGAGTGAGACTCTGTCTCAAAAAAAAAAAAAAAAAAAAAAACAATTGTCAAGACAGTGATTATAAATGAGATTATGCTTGATATTCCAGTAGTGGTGGTGTTGGGGGTAGAGCATGCATGAACTTGGTCAATTCATCTCTCCATTCAGAACAGTAGTTTCCCAGTTGAGAAGCTTGAGATAATACCATGTTCCCCTCAGGGTAGCTTTGGTAATTAAATGAGTTACTGTACATGAAACACATATCATAGTGTCCAGAACATACTAATCATGAATGAATAGAAGCTAATGAATTAACTCCTTTTCTATTCATCTAGACTAGTTCTAGTTAGGTATCATCCTTGAGAAAATTGAGAAAATGGTTCCTCAAATCATTTTCTGTGTTCTGTTGTTCACATGATGAATCCAGGTTGAGACATGCTACTATTATGGATAATTTTGCTAGCCTTCAAAATCAGACAGACTGGATTTACACTTGATCAACCCAGGTGTTAGCTGTGTGTTATTAAAAAAGTTACTAATCTTTCTGAGACTTAGTTTATCTATAAATTGGAGATAATAAGATTCTCAGGGCTGTTATAAGAAAATAAATGTATAAGTGCTTAACATAATACATGACATGTAGCAAGCTCTCATGACATATTAGCTATTATTATTTTGCAATAATTATGATTTTATACTTTTAGAATACTTTTGCCAATGCAATTAATGAAGCTAGTGTTGTAGTACTGAAAGATTTGGTAAAAGGATGATAGGAGTGTGAGGAAAGTACAGGATGTAGCTTTTGTCTGTATTTCTTTATGCTCAACATATTGCTTTTCCTATAATTTTGATTATAAAGATGGTTTGAATTATAAGAGAAACTGGTTAAACAAAAAGAAATATCTAATACTATCATAGCTGGGAAGGAATACACATCATTTAAGAGATTATCTATCCCATAGTAACAGTGCGTGCATAACCCTGGAAAATGGAACTTGTAGAACTGACATCTATAAAGATATCAAAATAAGTGTTCCCAGTAGAGCTATGAATGGTTATTTTTAATTTTTTATATTTATTGAGACATTCCCTTTGAATACTTTATAAGACTAAAGCTTTTCCTTTTCCACTGAAGCTCAGTTGTAGTTTTTAACATCAAAAAGTTAATTAAAACCTAAGACCTTTTCTAATTTTAAGTCAAGGTTGATTTCTTTTTGTATATATCATAGTTTTATTGTTTATTATATTAAAAGTGACTTATATTTTTGCCTTTGTAAAGAACAGATTTTCTGAATTTGCTAAATATTAACTACATGATGCATTATTTCCAAATTTGCAAATCAAATACAATAGTAACTTCTCAGTCATTTTTGGAAATGTAATTGCATTTTGATTTGTCACAAAATTGAATAAAATGTTCCTTATTACAGTGCCAAGAGCTAAGAGTTATATAGTTCTAAAAAGTTTGACCAATTGTCCTTAAGTGATGACGGGGATAAATTTGTTATAACCAGGCTTGGGATCTCATTAATGGTGACCAGTGGAGCAAGACTCTGAAAGAGGTGCCAAGGCCTTGGGTTTCTCAGATAACACTAAACTGATTCAGGTGAGTTTCATGCTTAGCACTTTTCTTGTACCCTGGGCTATTGACTCAATTTTTTTTTTACCTTTTTGTTTTGAAATAATTTCAGACTTATTGAAGAAATGAAAGAATAGCACAAATAATTCCTTTATAAGATTTATTCAAATTCTCCACATGTTAACACCACATTTGCGTTTCCCTCTTTCCCTCTCTTTCTTTCTTTTTTCTCTCCCTCTCTCTCTCTCTCTCTCTTTACACACATACACACGCATACACACACGTTGTTCAGGAAACATAATTATAACAAAATCTCTTCCCAGCCCAGAAAACCTCTTCACAAAGGTAGAAGAGAAATAAAATTTTATTACTGAATAAGCATTAATGTAGACTGTGATGCATATCACAGGCAATCTGCTAAGAGAATTCCTAGGCTGAAGTAACCCCCACCCCTCCACCTTTTATTATAGCCCAGCAGACACAATCCATTTGCAACCTGGAGCTA
Organism: Eulemur rufifrons; assembly: GCF_041146395.1. Classification (NCBI taxonomy): domain Eukaryota; kingdom Metazoa; phylum Chordata; class Mammalia; order Primates; family Lemuridae; genus Eulemur; species Eulemur rufifrons. Next base: position 80,436,097 of record NC_090984.1, read on the forward strand.
GGGGCCCTGCCCAAGTTAGGCTCCTATCTTCCCCCAGAAACTGGGAGATAGGGGAGCTATCTTCCTAGATGATTATATTTCCAAAAGAGTTGTTCCGAGTTCTTTGAGAAAGACATTCCTGTGTCTTAAAGCTTGCAGGAGGATTATTTAAATTCTAAAAAGTTTTACATACGTTCGAAAGAGTCAGAGAAAATTTATAATAACAAGTGTTCTAAAGCACATGCTCTAGGAAAAGAGAGAAGAGAGGTCTCTTCCCTTATTTTCAAGAGGGAGATTTAAGCCTCTTACTTTAAATTTGTATTTGCTTTTACAAGACTCACTCTCTCTCTCTCTCTCTCTCTCACACACACACTATTATAACTTTTATTCTGAACCATTTGAGAATAAGTTCAAACCTCTATGATATATTTACTAATTTGCTTAATCCTAAAATATACAGAAAGTTATTTGAGACTCATTGACCCATACCACTGTAAAAAAAAAAAACAAAAAAACTAGGATTTGATGTTTGTTTACAATTTTATAAACATTATGTTTAAAAGTTAGTTTTCTTCTCTCCCTTTCAGTGACATTGTATTATTCATATGAAATATGGTTTGATTAATTTGTTTTTATGTTTTTAGAGTTTTTATATAGTGTAGTTAATATTTAAAAATTAATTTTCTCGAGTGTATGAAACACTAGCATGATTCCAAAAGCCAGAATAGTGTGAAAGGTATATTTAGAACTGTCTTCCATCCCCTCTCCTGCCCCCCGTAGGTAACCAATCTCACTAGTCTCTAGTTTTTTGCTTGTTTCTTTTTACAATGATAAGAAGATAACAGCGTATGTCCTTATTTCCTTTTGTTTCTTACAAAAAGATAGCATTCTAAAGATTGGCTTTGAATTTGCTTTTCCATTTAACACTTAGTATATCCCAGACATCATTCTATGTTGGTTCATAGACTCTTTCTCATTTTTTTTAAGACAGATACATAGCGCTCCATTGTGTGGTTGTAACAGTTTTTTCAACCACTCAGCAGTGTAAAATCATATAGGAGATGACAAACAATTACAAATAATGCTACAATTTATAACTGTCCATATATATTTTTGTATTGTTGGGTGTATCTTTGGGACAAGTTCCTAGAAATGGAACTACTGAGTAAAAAGATAAACACATATGTAGTTAGGTTAGATACTGACAAATTCCCCATAGATATTATACCAATTTGAATTCTCACCAGCCATATATGAGTACCTGTTTCCCTAGTCTCACCAAAATTTCCACTTTAAAATTTGCCAAACTGCTTAGTTTGAGATTATATATCAGTGTAATTTTTCTCTGTAGTTCTCTTAATATGAAGAGAATATATCTTTTCATGTATTTAAGAGCCATGCTTTTATATTTTTGGGCAAATTGTCTATTCCTGTCTTTTGTTCATTTCTCCATTATAATTTTGTTTTTTCATCAATTTTTAAGTATTTTAAAAATTATGTTTAAAAATAAGTATATTAGGGATATTAGCCTTTTATCTAAAATATATTTTGCAAATAATTTTTCTCAGCTTTCCAATTCTTTATATTCTGCTTATAGTGTTTGTGTCTTATAAAAGTTTTAAAAAGTATTTTTATGTAGTCAAATTTATATTTAATTTATATTATATCTTTTGTTAACTGAATTATATTGTGATATACTGCAGGAACATAATAAATCTCTGCTAACTAAATAGAATGAAAATTTACATTAAAAAGTAAAAGAGAGACTTTTGTTGAAAGGATAGTCTCAATTTTTACTTCTCTGGTATGAAATTACAAAAATTCAAAGTATTTTAACACATTAAATTACAAAAACTAAATATTCATATAATTTTATATGTAATGAATTAAATACTTAAAACCAATTTTAGCAATAATTATGTATTTTTTCTGCTTAAAAAAGATCAAACCACATGACTATAATTTTGTTCTACTTACTACTCTCCACTGGGATAATGCTTCATTTCCTGTATATGATGTATTTTTTGAGTTTGCTAATGATTTTTTATGTATATGTGTGAACATTTGTTCTTTATGTTTAAATTTTGCCTGGAAATCCATTTAGTTCCATAGAACATTGTTAAGACTACCTTCAGAAAGGCTATCGCTTGTGTTTTTGATGTGGTGGTTTGAATCTTAGATATCATATTATCTTGGTCCTTTTATAGATCATAAAGTTAATGGGAGAACTAAGTAAATGTACATCTCTAGATTTCAGGTTCCAGGGTAGCAGTTGCTGGGATGATGGGTAGCATCCCATCCAGGCTGAGAGGATAGGCAAATACCATCATTTGCGTTGAGGGTCTTGATTGCTATAGCCTATGGGTCATTTTCCAGGTCAAACTTTGTTTTCAGACTGCAAAATTGGCTCTAAGATCTCTAAGTTTCACCTTCAGTTTCCAAATGCTTTTACTTAGGTTTTGTACTTGTGCCAGCACTTTTTCCTGTTTGCCACCTATTCTTTTGTCTAGATTTTTAAAAAATTCATTTAAAAATGATAATAGCTAACCTTTGACAATTCCTTGTTAGGTGCTTGGATAAATTCTTTATGTTCATTATCTCATTTTAATCCTCATCATAATCCTATAAAGTAAATATGTTTATATTCTAAAGGTCAGAAAGGTTAAAGTTCACATCTGGGGTCACACAGTCATTAAAATTCAGAGTTGGGATTCAAGGAGAACTCTGCTCTCAGCTGGAAGGAGAGTTTCTTAACCATACCACTGAGTAGTCTTATAAACCTGCAGTTGTTGGTTGGGAGTAGGTACTATGTTCACATAAAAACAGCAATAAGTACCAACTTAGCTGAAGGTGAACTTTTGTTTAAAAATCACAAGCTAAAAATAGAAATACCATTTGATCCAACAATCCCATTATGAGACATCTATCCAAAGAAAAAAAAGATATTCTACAATAAAGACATCTGCACTTGAATGTTTATAGCAGCACAATTCACAATTGCAAAGATGTGGAAACAATCCAAGTGCCTATCAATACATGAGTGGATTAATAAAATGTGGCATATGTATACCATGGAATACTACTCAAACTATAAAAAACAATAGTGATCTAACACCTATCATATTATCCTGGATAGAAATTGAGCCCATCCTTCAAAGTGAGGTATCACAACGATGGAAAACATGCACCACATTTACTCACCCTCACATTGGTACTAACTGACCAACACTAAGGTGTTCACATGGCAGTAATACTCATTAGGTGGTGGTCGGGAGGGTGGGGGAGAGGTAAACCCACAACTAATGGAAGTGGAACGCACTGTATGGGGGAGGGACACGCTTGTAGCCCTGGCTTGGGTGGAGCAAATGCATTACATGTAACAAAAATGTTTGTACTCCCATAATATCCTGAATAAATAAAAAGAAAATCACATTGTCAATTACAGTAAGTTATTCATGGATGAAATGCAGTAAACTTCAGTCTCATGTGAATGATCGAGGAAGTATAAGGAAGGAAACTATAGGAAGTAAAAGTCAAACCAAGAAGATATCAAAAAGCAATTCCCCAATCAAAGCTTTTCATCATAGCAATGGGTGGAACCCAATGCACAGACCTCACTTCTTCTCTTCATGCTATACTCATGTTAATCAAATGCAACATGTGTCTGAATTAGGCTTCATATTACAGGCAAATCATAACAAATCAAAGTGCAAGTATTACAAGAGTGAAATTATAAATCTCAGGAATAATTTTATTAGCAAATAAATGGCACCTGTGTTACAATAATATCATAGTGAAATAAATGTGCTCTGAATCATCCTTCATGACTGATTCTGCTACTCTTCAATAGAGCTGAAATCAGAGTGGGCTATTTTAATCTCTCACATGGCTGCCTTCCCAGGCATGTCAAGTGCTCTCGAATGTTGGATTCATCAGTCCAAATCTCTTACAGTAGTTGTTCATTTTAGGCCTTATAAGCTAACAGAGATGTACCTGTCACTAAATATGAATGGATGCTCCTTTTCTTTTTTTTTTTCTTTTCTTTTTTTTTTTTATCACTGAAGCTGTTGTCTAGGGATGCTCAAGGCATTCAGGATATCTATCACACTGATTCATCTCTCTACATAAGCTGGTTTCATATGAGAAAATGCAAAAGGCTGTGTTAAAAATATCACAAGTGGAATGAACTAACAGTATCAGCTAAGTGCTGTTATTAAAGATGAGGCATACATATCCTCCTCACCACCAAAAATCCGCCAGTCTTCTCTTTTTGTCTTTAAACAATACAAATTGCTCATGAAACATGACAGGTAGGAGAAAAATGCAATCTCATTTGTACAGACTGAAATTAAATAGAGAATATTTTATAGTGGATTTTACACCCACATATGTCACTACAGGCCACCTCTTGTGGGTGTTTAACCTTTTATTGTCACTGTTTTAAGGTTCTTTATATAAAAATGATAACCTTGCAAATAACGTTTATGTAAGAAAATTCAGCGACTGTTCATTTTCAGGTATAGTAGGAATTCTGTGTTATTATATCTATGCATTTAATACAAAAAATTAATATAGCTGAGAATCAAGTAACTTTGAATTTGTATTCTCTTAATATCAACAAATATTTATTATTGCACACAAATTTATTTTATATAAGCACAATTTTAGACATATACAAATATTCCTTTAAAGAGATATCCAATCTTGTCTTATGTAAGCAGAGGTACAGATTTCTGCTTTCTTCCCAACAATTGAAAAGTTAGCAGGCAGATTTCCATGACATTATGGCTTGCTTGATAAGCAAAACATTGATATGGCAGATCATAAGTCAGAAGAAAATTTAAATAGTGGTAGTTATTTTTGGCCTTCATTGGAATACAAATGGAATATTATTGGCCACTTTATCAACTAATTTCTCTACTAATTTTAATCATTTATTCCTTTTGAGTTCTTATACTTGTATGCCATAGTCCTATAGGATTTAATAGTTATCAGGTTAGTTTCTTCCGTGACTCATTTTACCACATTCATACAATGTCAGCCATTGATATAGTGAAAAATATATGATTATTTCCAACTACCCATCCCCATCCCCAGACACCATTATCAGTACCAAAACTCGGCAACATTAGGCATCATGAAACCTACCCTTCAGCTCCTTTTAGGAAGCAATTTTATTTAGGCTAGTCTATGAAGCAAATGGAACTTTAAATGGATATCTGAAAAATTTTCAAATGTTTGATGTTAGTTTTCTGGAACTCATATTTATCAAAATTTTACAAATACTATATAATATATAATATAAATATATGAAATACAAATATATTTATAATATGTAAATTTACATATATAGTTTATATATTATCGAATTAATTACAAATGCTTAATTTTTATAGGAATTTTTTGAAATGCTATAGAGAGGTTAAAAATTTTATCAAAATGTGACTCAAATAGACAACAAAAATATAATTGTCAGGTTGTCTATTACTTTTAAACTACATTCTGAGTTCTCAACTTTTAGGGCAGAGTTGGGGACTGATGGGACAATATGACCCAAATAGGAATTTTAATTGGGTTTCATTAGTAGAAATGTCAGTCTTTCATATTTTTCGACCTGTTCCTTTTACTTTCATGATTGACCTGGATATTTGAAAAAGGGGTTTGGTTTACAGAGCCTCAATACTTGAGAGAAGTGGTTTCTGGATCTATTTATCGCTCTTTTGTGTTTTCTTTCATCTCTTTTTTGAGTTAGTACCTGGATTGGTTTAATCCTGTATTGGTGGCTACTGACATGTAATTGTTTCCACTGAATGTTGAAGATAGCTGTGTAAAGGCTGAAATGGAACTTGTACCATCTGAATGCTGTGGGTGGCTGTGTTAGTGATGATACAACAGAATCTGAGTGCCAGGTATAGGTGTGTTGGTGTCCATATGCAACTGGTTCCCAGAGACCCTGAATCCCCTTCTCCAGCCACTTTCTACAATGTCAAAATTTATGCCCCCCACACATCTAGACCACCACTCTGCTCAGATATTTGTTCACATACAATGCAGAGGCTCCAGGGAGAAATGCTGTCTCAGGTTCCTTTGTATAGAAGTTGACTACCATTGCATGCCATATTGGCTATGTCCCTATAGGTCCAATGTCCTCACCTCCCATGCCCGTTCTAATCGTATATTTTTCAATTGTCCTTATCAGGTTACAGTTCAGGTCCTGAGGAGATTGGCACCTGATCAATTTGATCTTCTTCCTCTTTTTTCTCCTATTTACCTCTTCCACTACTCACCAGAAACTGAAGGGGGAAGCATTAAGCATTTTATGTCATCAGTATTATTTCCTTCTTTTCTCTAGGGCAGCAAATCTAGTTTTTATGAACAAAGACATTTTCTGTTTACACTTCAAAGAATTAAGATTGTAGTTTTCTTTTGGTTTTGGTTCAGAGCTAGTAAATGAGAGTTAAGAAATTTTAGTAAATTTTTTTTCCATGAATCCTGGGCTTCAAGATAGGTATCTTACGGAAAAATTCTGCTGTAAATATTAAAACTGGACATTTGCTCTTTCTATTTTTGCATTTCCTCCATAATAATTATATCTCCACCTCAACCTTTAATATTTGACCTTAAATTACTTTATCCCAGTTAAATTTCTAAAACAAAGGGTCAGACACAAGGAGTGATGCGTTTAACTCAGCTCAGTGTAAAGAATTTTCACCATACTTATGTAAACATTCATATTGAAAGGTTTGTGCAGATTTTCCAGGCTATCTTGAGCCCAAATATCAGAAAAAAATAAACAATAAGGCCTTTGAATATGCTTCTTGTCCAATCTGTCCAACTGTAGTTAATACAAATAGTAATGTTGGGTTTCTTAAGAAAGGCATTTTTATACAAACTTAACTGAAGACTGAAGTATAAATACCAGTATGAGGTGATTTTCATGCATTATTCCATCCGATCCTCACCACAAATCTGTGAGGTAGGTTTTATTTCCATGTAAGATCATACAACTGGAGATTGGCAGACATAGAAGTCAAATTTAGGATTTCTGGCTCCCGAGTCCATAAACTGTCTATCACACTCTTCTGCCTGTGTCACCCTCAGTTCTGTTGTTTCCATCTCCACCGGCAGGAAACAAGTACAAATCTCATGCAATTTTGCCAGGGCTTTCCTGACATTCACTGATATATTTATCATGTTCTATAAATGTAATAGTTATTTGCACATATGAATTATCTCTCCTAGCAAACAAGATTATTTTATGTAAAGTAATGTCTATTCCCTCTTTGTATCCTCCACAACACTTAGTATGTACCTTGTATATAAAAGACATACATACATATGTGCTGAAAGAATAAATGATTTACTAAATATCTTAATACTTTCTTTAAGTGAGTTAAAATGAGAACCAAGATTATTTTCTGAGATAGGCTACTGACATATGGACAAGTATTTCCTTAGGATAAACCTGAACACAGGAGGGTTGGCCAGGTATTAGGTCAGTATCCTGGTCAAGTTTATTCACTTTCATGAAGGATATCAGCATTGTTCTTTATTCAGTTGCTTATAAAAACACATGGTTGCCCTTAACTGGCAACATGACAAAATTTAACTTCATGTTATTGACATAATATATAGCCTTGATCTCTCTGATGCCCATTTTTTCTAAAAGCTGTATTGCAAGAAATGATATATACGGCAGACACAGCTGGTTTCCAACAGATATTCATTCTGTCCTTCTTTCTTATTCAGAGAATCTCATTTTTCTTTGGAAAGCAATGTGCTTGGTTTAAAATGCCCACCTTCTCAGACTTCCTTGCTATTAGCAGTGGTCATGTGACTTAGTTTGATTCAATGAATTGTAAGAGAAATTGTAAGAAAATAGAGATAGGTGAGACTTTCTGGAGAAACATTTTTAAGAACAGAATAAGGCTCTATCTTCCTTCATTTCTTTTTATTTCTCTTTTCTTCCTGCTTGAAAATGGTGCATTGAAGGTGAAAGGAAAATTTTGTGATCATTCGATCAGTGAATGTGGGTGAAAGCCACATTCTAAAGATGGTAGAGTAAGAAGAGTGCCTGTGTCCTTGATGGCACTGGAGAATAGTCCTTTATTCTCTCCCTCACACTTTTTGTTAGAGTAACACCATGTGCTTAAGCCCATGATGTTAGATTTTCTACTGCTTTCAGCTGAATATAACCCTAATTTACAATATTCATGAAAAACTGCTTAAAGCCATGTTTAAGGAGATCTGTGGTCCATAGAACTCCTTTGAATAAAGCCCTGGGATCTGCAAGTTAACAAGCACCTTATGTGACTGAAGTATAGAAAACCTGAGCTAAGGGATGGGAATTGTGCTAGATTTTATCCATAGATTAAAGCAGATTATCAGAGCACTACTCAGATTGTTTCCTTGCCTTGTTGAATTTTATTCATTGATTTGCTTTGTATTTGGCTTGCATTTAGGGTCAATAGAAGAATTACTCAAATGAAACTTGATATCATGTTTATCACAGAGATGTCAGTGACATCCTTCATTGGCTACTTTCTCTCCATTTTCAATTCCAGCAGTAACTATGCCTATGTTCATGAATTGTGCAGCTTTTATTTCTTGGACACAGCAATTAGCTTTTCTTCCTTTTTTTAAAAAACCCCCTAGAATTATGATACCAATATCTTACTTCTAGCAATTCTGGACTCTAGGACTTGATATGGTACATTTTGTGTACGAATCTTAACTCTGGCTTTCTAGTATTATCTTAATTTTCTTTTTGGTCACATTGTCTCTGCTTTTATATCATTCAGTAGTTATATCATTTTTATGTATGTTCATTTATAGATTAAGGTTTGCTATTTTGAACAAAGCATCCTCCCTACCACATGCCAAAATGAATAATTGAGCAGAAGTGTTTATTACCTCTAGGAGAGGGCTGGTTCCTGGATAGCAGAGCTGGTCTCTTACAATAATCACCTAAATTGCACTCATAATAGCATTTTTTCCCTCTCTGGTCTATCAAATTTCTCAATGAATTAGTTTCTGACTGATAAAATGCGAAGATTTTTCTTTTTGCTTGTCCCCTCCTATCTAAAAATGTCTTTCTTTGAGTTATCAATTGTACAAAGTAACTTTAATTATATTTGGGATATTCAGAAAGTTAGTTTCAGACAAGCTGTTATTGATTCAAGAGATTCCTGCTATGCACCTGTATGTCCAAATTATTTTGTCCAACTGCTTATTCAATAAACCCATAAGAGAATAAATTTGGCAAAAACATTGAAGTAAACACATTCCAGTAATCAGCTAAAGAAATGGTCTATATTTTTAAGCACTAAATTCTCCATATTAAAGGCCTCAACAATATCCCAGAAAAGTACTCATTTCATTCCACATTAAGTATACTATTAGTGTATGCACCTTAGGGTATCCAAACCAACATTTCATTTACCATTAAGCTAGCTTTCTGAATTGCCTAAACAATAGGCTCCAGATCTGTTAGGCCTATTTCCATAGATGGGCTAAAAATAGATAAGCTGTCAATATACATTATTGCAAAAGATTCTATCATAGGCCATAAATGATTCAGCAGTTACTTGACAGTAAAAATAGTATTCTTTAGCATTCTTGAATTTACTCATCAAATTTTCAAGGTTATGCCAGTTTAGAGTCCAAAAGTGAAATAAGCTTTGTGCGAAATAATTCTCATTTACTTTTTTGTTCATTAAGTACATGCCATAATAAAAGATAATATTTCATTATTTAAACCCTCCATTTATTACAATAAATTGATATTTTTAAAGATAAATACCAAAATATCATATCAATTCATTTTTTCACAAAACTCACAGAAATAAGTATATCAACTTTTAACATTTTTATTTATTTTTTAAATTTTATTTCAGCATATTATGGGGGTACAGATGTTTAGGTTACATATAATGCCTTTGCCCCACCCAAGTTAGATCTTCAGGCATGTCCATCCCCTACATGGTGCGCACTGCACCCAGTAGGTGTGTATATACCCATCCCCTTCACCCCCTCCCATCTGCCTGACACTGGATGAACGTTATTACTATATATGCACTTAAGTATTGATCAGTTAATACCAATTTGATGGTGAGTATATGTGGTGCTTATTTTTCCATTCTTGGGATACTTCACTTAGTAGAATAGGCTCCAGCTCTATCCAGGATAATACAAGAGGTGCTAGCTCATCATCATTTTTTGTGGCTGAATAGAACTCCATGGTATACATATACCACATTTTATTAATCCACTAATGTATTGATGGGCAATTGGGTTGTTTCCACATCTTTGCAATTGAGAATCATGCTGCTATAAACATTCGAGTGTAGATGTCTTTTTTATAGACTATCTTTTTTCTTTTGGGTAGATGCCCAGTAATGGGATTGCTGGATCAAATGGTAGTTCTACTTGTAACTCTTTGACGTATCTCCATATTACTTTCCACAGAGGTTGTACTAGTTTGCAGTCCCACCAGCAGTGTATGAGTGTTCCTGTCTCTCTGCATCCACACCAACATTTATTGTTTTGGGACTTTTTGATAAAGGCCATTCTCACTGGGGATAAGTGGTATCTCACTGTGGTTTTGATTTGCATTTCCCTGATAATTAGAGATGTTGAGCATTTTTTCATATGTTTTTGGCCATTTGTCTTCTTTTGAAAAGTTTCTGTTCATGTCCTTTGCCCACTTTTTGATAGGGTTGTTTGATTTTTTCTTGCTGATTTTCCTCAGTTCTATATAGATTCTAGTTATCAGCCCTTTATCAGATGCGTAGCATGCAGATATTTTCTCCCATTCTGTATGTTGTCTGTTTACTCTCATGATTGTTTGGCTGTGCAGAAGCTTTTTAATTTGATCAGGTCCCATTTATTTATTTTTGTTGTTACTCTGATAGTCTTTGGGGTCTTGTTCATAAATTCTTTGCCTAGGCCAATGTCTGTAAGAGTTTTTCTACCATTTTCTTCTAGCATTCTTACAGTTTCATGCCATAGGTTTAAGTCTGTTATCCACCGTGAGTTGATTTTTGTGAGAGGTGAAATGTGCGGATCCTGTTTCAGTCTTCTACATGTGGCTATCCAGTTTTCCCAGCCCCATTTATTGAACGAGGATTTTTTTCCCCTAGTATATGTTTTTGCCTGATTTGTCAAAGATTAGATGACTATATGAGGATGGTTTTACATCTAGGTTCTCAGTTCTGTTCCATTGGTCTGTGTCTCTGTTCTTGTGCCAATACCATACATTTTAGTTACTATACCTTTGTAGTATAGCTTGAAGTCTGGTAAATGGATGCTTCCCAATTTGTTCTTTTTGCTTAAGATTGCTTTTGCTATAAGGGGTCTTCTCTGGTTCCATATGAAGCATAGAATTATTTTGTCTAGATCTGTGAAAAAATGATGTTGGTATTTTAACAGGGATTGCATTGAATGTGTAGATCACTTTGGGCAGTATAGACATTTTAACAACGTTGATTCTGCTAACCAATGAGCGTGGTATGGTTTTCCATCTGTTTACATCCTCTGCTATTTCCTTTTGCAGTGTTTCATAGTTCTCCCTGTAGAGGTCTTTCACCTCCTTAGTTAAATATATTCCTAGGTATCTTATTGTCTTTGTTGCTATTGTGAAGGGCTGAGTCTTTGATTTTGTTCTCAGTTTATAGAATGTGGATTGTAGGTCAAGATGGCAGACGAGATAAACTGCAGACCAGAGTGTCTCTGCAAGAAAGATTTTAGAAGAAAGTGAAAAAAATAAACAGGCAGACAAACATAGAACTGATGAAGTTCAGAAGAAAAGGTGCCTGAAACTATAGGAGACTCCACGAGAAGTTTCGGAGAAGAACTGGAAGGAAAAAAGGCCCTGAGAGGCTTGGAGACCAGTAACAAGGATAGGTGGAGCAGTCAAATTTCCCCTTCCTTGCATCTCAGACTGCTGGTGGGCTCCTGAGTGGTTTGTTGGAGAGACCTGCTAACAACAGCCCAGAGATAGCCACCACCAGTGACCAGTGAGCTTCTTGTGGACAGGGCACCAGGCTCCCAGCTTCCTCAGGGCACCTCCCACCTCACAGACCCAAGCCTATTGGCAGGCGCCATATTGCTTCATTTCTCCCCTTCCCCTTCCCCTTCCCTCCCAGTAGTTGCCCAGAGAGACAATTTAGCCACCACCCGGAGGCATCTGCAGGGAATGGGACCTTTCCATTTGGAGCCCTACAGTGGACTGACAGGTACTCAGACTGTGAGCTCCCTACCCACCAGCCCTCCCAGGTGCTACTTGCCTGGTGACTCCAGCAGAGCAGGGCAAATCCCAAGGTGAAAAGACATTGATCCAGCTTGGGCACCCCATCAGTGACTTGAGACCAGCACTCCTTTCCCTGGCAGGGTCAGAGATTGTTCTCAGAGACCAGGGACAGGCCTGCAGACCATATCCCATACACCCAGGTCTCGATCACATTGCCCGGGGGTACAGAAGGGATGTTTGTGAATGAGTCTACTGAGGTGTCTGTGCCCTCAGGGGCAGATCAGCGTGCTCGAGGGGCAACCCTCCTCCCACCGGAGGGCTATGCTCCCAGGTCGGGCTGCTATCCTGGGCAAGGAACCTCCTTGCCCTCATCACAGCTAGGGGAAATCCACTGGCTTGAAGTTCTGCCTGCTGGCAGAGGCCCAGGAGAAACCATTTAACATTGTTAAAATCAATACTTCAAGATAAAATAAATTAAAGTGTCTAAAAAATTATGGAAAAGTAAGTGTTGAACACTTCTTTTCTTATAAGTAAAAATTGTTATGAAATCATCATGAGCTTGTAACTCATTATTAGTTTCCAGAATATTCCATTATTAAAAAATGACATATACTATAATATTAGGGAAACACAAATATTAAGGAAAATATCCCATGAAAACGGCTGTGGCATATCACAACCTTACTACTTATTTCACCCTACTATAGACTATCTGGGCATTGTTAACAATACATTAAATCCTCTAAGGTAATTTTTTTTGTCATTCTCCCATTATTTTAGTAATTTCAGCAGCATTTACATAAGTTAGTTATTTTAAAAAAGATAGCCCCCACACTCTATCAGCTTGTGTATTCTTGTTAGGTTCATCTGTCTGGGTATTCCCTGGTCCCCAGTTCCCAGTGTCAAGAATGAGTACTGGGACCCAGTCAAGCCAATGACAGAGTGATCACAAACACAGAGCAACTTTATACAAACAGTTTATTATGTAAAAGAAAGACTGAGAGTAAAGGAGGAGCAGCACAAAGTGAAAATACATTCCAGAGAGAGTGGAACGGGTCACTCTCTGGGAGTGGAGAAAGACCCCAAAGGCTGAGCACAAGCTGCCTTTTATAAGCTCGCTAGTGTGTCCTGCCTTTCCCCTTTGGCAGAATTGGTTGTGGTTTCCCGCCTGTGGGAGTGATTGACAGGTTGGTGTCATATAACAGGTTACATAGCAGGGTAGATTATATAACAGTTTTCCCTTCTGCTCATGCATCTTTCCCAGACTCATTCACGAAGCTCCACCCATGTTATGCTAATTAGATCATAATGAGCTCTAGGTCAGTTAAAAGTTACTAGGAACTTTTTATCATGTATGTTCCCACCAGGGGACAATTCCTAGCCACAGTTGTTTCCTAGCTATAACTCAGTTCCCACTCTCCACCCTTAGCCACTTCCTTGCCATCTGTTTACCCTCCACCAGACTTAACATTCTCAGTATAGAGACAATGTTAGATTTGAAAACAGTATTTATTCTTATATATAGTAATCTATTCAGGCCATCTAAACCCAGCAGCAAAGGGGAAAATCCTAAAGGTTATTAACAAAGGAGTCAGTACAGCAGCTCACTAAATCCTCTGGGAATAATTAAGTTTATCCATTTGATAAAACTGGTTCTATATTGATGTGGTGCTGCCTTTCCCCCGTTTTATACTATGGCAGCCAGGTCTTATTCACCTTCCTTTCAGAGACTGCCTTTCATGACATCTTGCCTCTTTTCCATTCTGAGCTTGCCCTGTTCATTCTGGCTGAATCTCACTCAAATCTAGTTTCTGATCATTCAAGGCAAGGAATGTTTTAGAGAAGGATTTTTCTGGCTCATGCTTCTCTACCCACTCTAAAAACCTCAGGGAGGCTCGGTTGTATTATGGAGCAAGCTCATCATCTGTTACCTTCACTTTCAAAGTCCCTTTGTTTTATACAATAAAAATAGCTTATTCTCTCATGTTTTTCAATTAATACTTGGTGGAGAAAATATTGCATTTGAAAATTCAAACGCACAAGTCATTTTTGTCTTCATAGACAATTTCTCTTTAGCATGCATTTGGTTTTGAATTTGCATTTAATTATTTTTATTTTGTAACAAAGTCTGAATGGGCAACAATTATTCAAACATATCATTCAACAGTTTTTAAAAAAAATATAATGTATGGAATTTTAGATCATTTTTTTCTTCCATTAAATTTTAAGTGTGGTTAATTGGCGTAGTAATATTATATAAACTTTATTTATAATATAAATTTATTTATAGCCTCAGACAATTTAGATTTTAAGAAGTAGAATTATTTCAGGCTAGCTTTATATTTTACGTACAAGAAAATTAAGGTCAACAAATTCAAATGATATTTCAAGCCTTTTTTCCGCTTTAAGAAGGACTGAGTAGAATCACCATATCAGGTTTTCCTCTCCAGTATTTTTGGTTTTTACATTGAAATATATCATTATACCATTATGTTATTATAAATGGCCTATAGCACCCAATAAAAATCAGTAGAGCAATGAGGAAACAACAGAACATAAATAAAGAGAAAAAATGTAGAGTAAAAATGGATCCATAGGGAAACTAATAATAGTATTATGAGTTGTGGGATTTAAAAATAAATGTGTTGAGTATGTTAAAGAATAGAAAATTTAAAACTTTAATAGAAAAATGGAAAGTATGAATAGAAAAAATAAAATATCAAAATTAAAATCTCTGAAGATGGGATGTATTAGCATATTAAGCAGTCCTGATCAGGGCCTTGATGAACTGTAACATAGGTCAGAAAAAATATATAGAAGTAAGCATGGTGTTTAAAAAAAGAATGGAAATTTAAAAAAACAAACACAAAAGAGATAATATAGCAACAAGACTAACTTATATGTAATATAAGCCCCAGAGAAAAAAAGAGAGTGAGAATCCTTTGATTTTGCTGTTAACTGTGGTAATTTTGTCCATCTAGCTTCTGATGATTAATCACCTTTTCTGCCTTCCCAGTTGCTATCAGTAAGCTCAGCCCTGTAATGGCATTTCCTACTAAGAGCGTTGGCACACAAAGGAGAACTTCTACCAAATTTCTTAGGGATACTAACATCCCTCTTACTAGTGCATTCATTTTTACCTAAGTAAATAATGTGTCCTTTGGGATGTTCATGGAACATAATCATCTGGTAGGATTTTCTGCTTTACATTGGTATATTCACTCCAGCATGACTACTTCTCCAAGTGTTTTAATCCTTGCCTTCACCATCTGCCATAGAAATGCTGGCATTTCTACTCACTTAGTATGAGTGATTGCTTTTTCCATGTTTCTAGGAACCATCTTAGCAGCACATTTGTAACAGTTTTGGGGGTCTTTGCCAAGTTGTCAAATCCTATATCTCATGAAAGTGCTCCCAAATGAATAACTTTTCCCTTATCCGATCTTATGTTCCAACTCCCTTATTCAAGAATCTTCAGAATCTACTGCCATGCTTCATCCCTTAGTTCCTATAGGAACATGCTGGCCAGGTCTTGCAGATCCTTTGGAGTATAGACTCTTATTATTTTTTATTAGGTACAAGAATTATTGGCTGAATTGTAACTTAACCCTAGTTGTTGCCTAGCAGCCAAGAGGAAATGTGCAGGCAAATTCTGAGTGAAGATGCCTTTGAACTTTTTTCATTCAAGGGAGAGTACCTTCACTAGTCTAGTCTATTTCTGAAGGCTCAGATAGATAAGGAGAATTTCAAGGACTGAAAAGTTTAGAGTTCCTGTTCTTTACCAATTGGGTCCCAACCTTGACAGAACACTTGTCTTGGCTGTGAATTTAATCTTTTGGATCTTTGCTATCTTACAATTAATTTCTGGGCCTGGTCTTTAGGTTTCTTTGCCCTCTAAAGTGCAAGAGATGACAGGTCTTTGTATGCACACAAATGGTTCTTTTTCCTTTTACAACTTAGTTTTTAATTGCTGATTAATTACTCTCAGCTTCTTAAAAAAATATTTTTTTCCAATTGAGTTTAACAGTAACCTCCCAATTTTATTGTTATCATAGTTAATTTTTTCCCCTATTTCTCACAGGCTGGACCTGTGAAAGTTTAACTGGACTGCTACCTGGTAAGGGCTTTCTGGCCTTCACCTACATTCTACACCAAAGATAGCGGTGCTCATTGTTAGCTGGGTGACAGATGATCAAGTTTCAAAATCCCTTCCCCATGGATACTTTTTGGACTACTACTCCTGGCATCAACTGTCCAGGTTGGGTTCTCTGGAAGCATATACTAGCTAAAGATGACCATGTAGCAGGTTTGCTGGGGAGTGCTATTTGTATCAGCTGTAGAAAAAAATGGAAAGAAGCAAAGTTGGTCAGAAGGAAAAGTTGCACCCTAATGCAGTCTCTACAGAATTCTTACTCTACTCTGAGGAGAATTCCAAAGATAAGATGATCCTTTGGACATTTATCAAGTTGGGATAAAGAAACCAGACCTTCACTTCCCCATGTGTATCATTTATTGGATGTAGGTAACTTTGGAAAGGTCTCTGAGGAGACTGACAGCTAAGAAATCTCTGCCTACAGCCCTCTCAGAAGCTATGGTACTAAGTCCTTCATTTCTAAAGAGGAATTTCAGTGGCATATCACAGCGTCTACCACAACCAGAGAAAGGGATAAAACAAGCAGAAAACAAAATCAGTACGGATATAGGTGATTGGAATGACATGATAATACTATTGACCTAATTGATATCAATAAAGCATGACACCTAACAACTGCAGAACAAACATTTTTTCCAAGTGCTTTCAGAGCACTTGCTCACATTGATTTAACCATATTGTTTAAATGCTAGGCAATGAGGCACACTTTTACAAATTTAAAATGCAAGTATCTTAAAATTTCAAAAGACTGAAATTACGCAGAGTATGTTCTCTGACTACATTGGAATTAGTTAGAAATTAAACACATAATTATAAAGAAAAATTTCCCATATATTAGAATATTAAGTATATACTTCTTAATAACCATGGACCAAAGAATGGATTATATGAAAAGTATGTTAGTCAGGTTTTGAATTGAGTATAATGAAAACATGACATATACCAACTTGCAGGTTGCAGCTAAAACCATTCTTATTGGGAAATTTTGTGCCTTAAATGTAAATATTAGAAAAAAGTTCTGACAGAGCACCCATCTCAACAGGTTAGAAAAAGAATAAATTAAACTCATTTTTAAAGATGATAATATTGTGCTTATGTTAAAAGTAGCCTTTGTCTTTTAGAGATATGTACTGAAATATTTACAAATAAATTAATAGGATTATCTGGATTTGCTTTAAAATAACTCACAGGAGATGGGAGGGTAGTTTTGATGGAAGTGTGTCTAGGGAAATAAAGATAAAATGGGCCACTCTTAAACTGGTTAGTGGGAACATGAGATATACTATACTGTTCTCTATACTATGTTTAAACATTTTTATAATACAAAGGTTAAAAAATTGTACATTGCCAATTCTTAAGATCAAATAATATAAAGTGAACATATAATGGCAAAAATGGCAGAAGGCATGAGTATGTAGCTGAATTACAAGGCAGAGTAATGGGAAATAAAAATAAGATTTGAAGTGAAATATTTTTAAATATATCAGGTTATAAATTAAAAGCATTTTGTCAGAAATTAGCCATAATTCAATTTTACTGGAATGAACAAGGAATTTTAATATGTAGTTTATGATAGACTGTATTTTTGATTTGAATATATGCTCATGAACTCTACAAAGGATAATGTCAGTGCTTTTTATAGAAATACCATCTGGGGCTGATGAGAATGTTCACACTCATGAGCATGTGTTCAAGATTCATGTGTTTTATGTGACTCAGGTACAAGCAGATTGGAAACAAGCTATACCTATTAAAATAGTGTATGTCAATATAAGATCAAGTGACGTTAGCAAGATAGTAAAATAGAAGATAACTTCCCTTGCAAAAACACAGCTTTAAACTATTCAAAGGCAAGAATACAACCCTGAGTTCACCGGAACTTAAGGGAGAAGCAGAGAAATCCCCTGGGCCTACAGAATTGAAAGAACCTGTAACCAGTAAGAGAAATGGTCATTTTAGATTCTGTTGCCCCTTCCCTCAAGTCAGCATAACAACTCACAAAGAATTTGCTTAGACCCAGGATTTCTGAGGTGAGAGGAGGGAATTGGAGGTGGTCTGGGAATCTTCATGAAAAGCCCACTCTGATCCCATCCCTACCCACAGGAACCACTGGGAGTCCCAGGAGGACTGAACCACCTGAGGTGAACTGGGGACAAACCTTGGGGCACTGATTGTGGAGACTGGTGCGTGGATCTTGGCAACTACTGTATGCTCCAATTAGCTGCAAACTACATTGAAGATATTGACCGGCATCATAGTGCCACAGGGAAGGCCAGAATTCCTGGCTGGATTTTCCACAAAATTCAGGTGCTGTTATGGAGTCTTTCCCTAGCCCAGAAACAACTAAAACGTCATAATTAAGTTCTGGGTGCCTGCTTAAGTCTTTTCCAGACTGAGAAACAATGGCAGGGCAATGAGTTAGTTCAAGTGCAGTATTTTAGTTCCAGTGCTCTTTATAAGACCTCCCTAGAAAGGGAAGAAACAACAGGACAGTGTTTAAGGTCTGATAGTAAGTAGCAAAGGTCTAACACCACTAAAAAATACCTGCAAGAACTGGAAGAGGTAGCCGTTTCCTCAGCTGTGCAAGCATCAACGTAAAGATGCAAAGATTATGAAAACTGATGGAAACATGACACCATTAAAACAAACCAACAAATCTCCAGTAATTGACTCAGGAAATTGAAGATCCACAAAATGTTGGACAAATAATTCAGAAAAATTCTCTTCAAGAGGCTCTGGGAAACACAAGAAAATACAGATATTAAACAAAATAAAATTTGGTATTCAATCCAGAAAAAAAGGAGAAACTTAACAAATAAATAAAAACAATTTAAAAAATAGAAATTCTAGAAATAAAGAATTCAATAACTGAACTTAAAAACTCATTATAAAGTTTCAACAGTAGACTTGATCAGAGGAAAAAATTAGCAAGCTTAAGAACAGAACATATGAAATAATCATAAAAGCAAAAAGAAAAAGAATAAAAAAGATTGAATAAGGCCTATGAGAATTATAGAACAACATCAAGCAAACTAACCTCTGCGTAATAGGAATTCCCAAAGGAGATAAGAGAGAAAAACACCTAGAAAGCACATTTAAAAAAATAATGGCTGAAAATTTCCCAAATCTTGAGAAAGACACCACCACTCAGGTATAGGAACTTCAAAAGTAACCAACCAAATTCAACCCAAAGAGAAAATCCCCAAGGCACATCATAATCAAATTAGCAAAAATCAAAGACAAAAAGAGAATACTTAAAGCGGAAATAGAAATAAAACATATTATATTCAACAGAGCCCCAAAACAGCTTTCAGAGTTCTTAGTGGAAACCCTATAGGCCAGGAGACAGTGGGATGCTATATTCAATGTGTTGAAGGGGGGAAAAAAAAATCTCGCAACCAAGAATACTGTACCCAGCAAGACTATCCTTCAAACAGGAAGAAGTGATAAAGACTTTCCAAGTCAAACAAAAGGTGAGAGAATTCATCAAGGCCAGAAGAAATGCTAAAGTAAGTTCTTCAATCTAAAAGTAAATGGATATTAAACGGTAACACAAAAACATCAGAAGATATGAAGCTCACTGGTAAAAGAAAGAAAACAGACAAATACAAATTACTCTAATACTGTAACACGCATATGTAAATCACTGTCTTTTTTATAGAGACTAAAATACAAAACTATTAAAATGAATAATAACTACCACAAATGGTTAATAAATGGGAAACATAAAACAATATAAATTGAAACATCAGTGAGTCAAAATGTGGGGTAGAGATGGTATTAAATTCACCAATGGATGAAGGGATAAATAAAATGTATAATAACCTATATATGCAATGAAATATTCAACCATAAAAAAAGAATGAAATTCTATCTTTTACAGTGACATGGATGGAACTGGAGGACATTATGCTAACTAAAATAAACCAGGCACAGAAAAGCAAATATTATGTGTTCTCATTCATATGTGGGAGCTAAAAAATTTGATCTCATGAAAGTAGAGAGTAGAATAATGGTTACCAGAGGTTGGGAAGGGTAGCGAGGAAAGGGAGATAAAAAGAGGTTAGTCAATGGGTACAAAAATATAGGTAGACAGAAGGAATAATTTCTAGTTTTCAATAGCAGAGTAGGGTGACAAAAGTTAGCAATAATTTATCATATATTTATCAATAGTTAGCAATAATTTATCAAATATTTCAAACTAAAAGAGGAGATTGGGAATGTTACCAAAACAAAGAAATAATGAGTGTTTGAGGTGATGGATATCCTAATTACCTTGATTTGCTTCTTATACATTATATACATATGTTAAAATATCACATTTTCCATAAATATACAATTATTAGTATCAATAAAAATTTTTTTAATTAAAAATATATATATAGCATATGTCTAACTATTTTATGATAAGTTTGGGATGAGCTGATAATTTTTTAAACCAGCATGTTATATTTAGGTCATTTTAGATGTTTTCGATTTAAAAAAAAAACTTCCTGTTTTTGCCAAAGCATACATATCTTTTAATTTTAAATAATTTAACATAAGCCACTAAGTACAGAGGTAAAAAAAAACCCATAACTATATTGAGGAAAGGCTAAAATTCCAAGAGTTAATAACTATTCCAGCACACTAAGATATTTATTTCCTTTCCTAAAATATTTATTATTTATTTTTTAGTGTTAATAACATTCTGTTGGTTATTTACATGAGCATTGACTGTGTTTTTATTAAAGAAAGAGTTTTGTTGATGCAAATTCTAGTTATTTGAATATTTTAGATTTTCCTGAGGCAACTAGGAATATAATACAGTCTGTACAATATTAATATTTTGAAATGTGTTGCAATTCCCTTTGTAAATTTGGCATGGTCCTATTGTGTAAATGTAACACATCTACCAAGAAAGAATTTGCAGTTTTTATTTGTTTGGTGCTAAGGTCTCTAGTTGATTATTTTAGATCAAATTTATTGATTATAGTGTTAAATCATCAATAGCTTTTTTGTCTGTTTATTTGAACTATCTTTTGTTGATTGAGATATACCATAATGATTAAGGGTTTATCAATGTCATTATAATTCTGAGAGTTTTGTTTTATTTATTTTTAAGGTAAATTATAAAGTGTATATATTTTATATCTTTATAGGTTTTCCTTTTTTTATATTTAATATCTTTTAAAGTTCTATAAACATTTTTGCCTTAAATTACATTTTAATATAATAATATTGTATCAGCTTAACGTTAATGTTTGCATTATATGTCTTTCAATTCCTTTGTTTACAACTTTTCAAAACTGTTTACTTTGAGATGATTTTCATGTTAGTGGCATAAATCTTGATATTTTTAATTTAATCTGGCATGTCTATATTTATTATTCTGTTATAAAACTTATTTTATTTCACACTTTGTTTTTCAGATCCATCTTCCCTTTTTAAGCATTATGTTCACTAATACCTAAGAGCATCTTTTATCTTTGTATACCCAGTACCTATGGCGGTAGCCTATGGTACACAAAATAAATGTATGCTATGATCTATGTGAGTGATTTTACCCTGGAACATTCTCTGTTTGAAACTCTCCCATTGCTTGACTTGCATGTAAACATTTTCTTCTGCTTTGGTCCCTAGTACTTGAACATCTTCCTTTCAGTCTCTTTCATGGGATATTCTTATCTTTTAAATATAAGGATTCCCCAAAGTTGTGTTCTTAATATTCATCTTTCTCTCTCTTTTTTTTAATAAACTTTAATTTTTAGAAAACTTTTAGGTTCACAGCATAATTGAGGAAAAGGCACAGAGATTTCCCATATAACCTCCATACCTCCACATGCATAGCCTCTCCCATTATCAATATCTCCCACCAGTGTTGTACATTTGTCCCAATTGATGAACCTACATTGACACATTATCACCCAAAGCTCATAGTTTACATTGTTCACACTTGGTGTTGTACATTCTGTAAGTTAGGACAAATTATAAGGATGTGGATCCACTATTATAGTATCATACAGAATAGTCTCACCTCTCTACAAATCCTCGGTGCTCTGATTTCTTTAATATCTCCATAGTTTTGCCTCTTCTAAAATGACATATAGTTGGAATTATACAGTATGTGGCTTTTTTCTGATTGGCTTCTTTCACTTAGTAATATGCATTTATGTTTCCTCCATGTCTTTTCATGGCTTGATAGCTCATTTGTTTTTAGCATTGAATGATATTCCATTGTTTCTGTGTACCACAGTTTATTTATCCATTTACCTATTAAAGGATATCTTGGTTGCTTCCAAATTTTAGCAATTACAAATAAAGCTGCTATAAACATCCATGTGCAGGTTTTTGTGTGTATATAAATTTTTAACTCTTTTAAGTAAATACCAAGGAGTGCACTTGTTGGCTCATATGAAAGAATATGTTTAGTTTTATAAGACACCTCCAAACTTTCTTCCAAATTCGCCTTACCATTTTGCATTCCCACCAGCAGTGAATGAGTTCCTATTGTTCCACATTCTCCCCAGCATTTCATGTTGTCAGAGTTCTGGATTTTGGCCATTCATTCTCATAGGCGTGTAGTGGTATCTCATTGTTTTAATTTCATTTTCCTGATGACTTATGATGTCGAATGTCTTTTTAAACACTTATTTTCTGTCTGTATATCTTATTGGGTGAGGTGTCTTTGGCCCATTTTTAAATCAGTTGTATGTTTTAATATTGTTAATTTTTTAGTGTTCTTTGTGTATTTTGGATAACAGTTTTTTATCTTATCTGCCTTTTGCAAATATTTTCTCCGAGTCTGTGGCTTGTTTTTTCATTCTCTTGACAGTATCTTTTACAGAGCATAAAATTTTAACAAAATTTTGACAAAGAAGAAAAGGCAATAAAATGGAGCAAGGAGAATCTTTTCAACAAATGGTACTGAAACAATTGGACATCCATATGCAAAGAAATGAATCTAAACACAGCCTTTTCCCCCTTCACAAAAATTAAAATAGATTGTAGACCTAAATTTAAAATGCAAAACCACGATGTGCACCGTCTAGGGGATGGACATGCTTGAAGCTCTGATTTAGGGGGGAGGTGAGGCAAGGGCAATATACATAAACTTTTTAACCCCCATAATATGCTGACATTAAAAAAAGGAAAAAAAATAAGCACCATATGCTTTAAATGAAAAAATAAAATAAAATAAAATGCAAAACTATAAAACTAATAGAAGATAGTATAGGAGAAAATCTAGATGACTTTGGGTTTGGCAGTAGCTTTTTAGATACAACACTAAAGGGATACTCCATGGAAGAAAAACTTGATAAGCTGGATAAACTAAAGATTTCATTAAACTCTTCCTCTATTTTTATTTTACAGATTTTTCTTGAATAATATTATCTCCACTCATAATTTCAACTCTTATGTTTAAATTTATATACTTAATCTAGACTTTACTCTTGAGTTACAGATCATTATTTCTTTTCTTTTTTCTTTCAGACCATTATTTCTTAATGTCTTTGCATATTTCCACTTAGTCATCCTAAGTACAATTTGTACAATTCCAAAATTCCCATCTTCCTTTTCCAAGGAAGATGTTCTTTATTATTTATTCATTATGTTGATGATT
The DNA here is from genome assembly GCF_041146395.1 of Eulemur rufifrons. Classification (NCBI taxonomy): domain Eukaryota; kingdom Metazoa; phylum Chordata; class Mammalia; order Primates; family Lemuridae; genus Eulemur; species Eulemur rufifrons. Next base: position 80,460,082 of record NC_090984.1, read on the forward strand.
TTTACTGCCATTCATTCCATGCTTAAGTTATCATTCTAAACCTAGTCCTTTTTTTCTTGAGAAAGGGTCATGCTCTATTGCCTGGGCTAGAGTACAGTGGTGTCATCATAGTTCACTTCAATCTAAAACTCTCAGGCTCAAGTGTTCTTCCTGCCTCAGTCTCCTAAGTAGCTGGGACTACAGGTACGTGACAACACCCCTGCTAATTAAAAAAAAAAAAAATTTATGGAGACAGGGTCTCACTATGTTGCCCAGGCTGATCTTGAACAACTCGTCTCAAGCAATCTGCCTGCCTTGGCTTCCCGAAGTGCTGGTATTACAGGTGTGAGCCACTGCGCCCGACCTAGACCTCTTCCTTTTTTATCAATGATTAGCTATTATTTATATCACTTATCACCTTATCACTGATTATCAAGTCTGTTCCCTCTATAGTTCCTAAATAATTAAAATTAGTCTCTTTTTCATCTCCACAGTCTCAGTGCTAGACCCTCATCCTTTCTTCACTGGGACAGTTATGTTAGCCTCCTTTACTGAGTGCCCCTCTGCCTTGCATTCTACATGTTGCCTCAACAGTATGTACAAATACAAAATGTGAATCTGACCCTGTCACTCATTCTCTTATTTATAGCACAGTAATGACTATCTATAGCACTTAGGATAAAATATAAATTTCATAGCATGGTATACAACTCCCTGCATTTTTAGGTACATCCCAAATTTTCCAGCCTTATCTCCTGCATGCCCTCCCTTCATCTGTACTGTATTCATATTGAAACACCCCATTTTCCAGAACTCTCCATGCTCTGTCTCAGATCCATATATGTATTTTTTAATGTAATGCTGTTTCTGCTAGGAAAGGATTCTCTTGTCTTTAGCATCTGACTGACTTCTACTCATCCCAACTGTCACCTCTTCTTTCTGACTAATTTCAACACAGTTTCTTCCTAGATCCCCTATTTCCCCCAGGCTATGTGGAGTCATTCTTCCTATGCTCCCATATCACTTTGTCCAAACATCAATTTGAACGCTTAGCACATTGTATTTTGGTAATTTGTTGGTGTGTCTCCATCACTAAATTGTCAGCTCATGAAGCCAAGGATGTTGCCTTTACTGTTGAAATAGTAATCATTAGGTGATACACGTTTAATAAATGTTCCTGAACTGATAATTATCAAATGAATCTTTAGAAGAAATTGTTGATAGTAATGGGTGGTTCAGTGTCACTTCGCTAAGGTGATGTAGGATGTGATGAGTCCTGTCTCAGAGGTGGGGACGTCTTGACTGTAACCACACCAGTGCAGAAGGCTGTGTCTGCATTTCCAGCCTCCTTAAGGTAGCAGCTGACAATGTTTATAGAAGAGAATTAAAAGTGAAAAACCTTCCTTTACCATTTTTATTGTTGCTCATACACTTTCCTCAAGCTGATAGAAATTGGGTATATATATTTTATTGAAAAATTTTAAAAATGTTTAGGCAAAATGTGCAATCCTGTAATGAGTGGGGCTTAAATCATTGAAAACCATTTAATCTGCCCCCTTTGGTCTTTTTCCATTTACATTTTTTCCTTAAATCAAATAACTAAACATATCCTGTTTTTCAGAGGTTTTTTTTTTTTTTTTTTTTCTTAAACCTGACAAATGGCCACGGGTATTCTCTGAAGTCTCTTTTTCTCTCCAGAACATGAAGTTAAAAGTTAATCACAAATCAGAGTGCCATAATTTTTCATGGTCACAGCTCAAAACAACATCACAAACACATATAAAATTCTTAACTCTGGCCTAGAAATGAATTATCTGAAATTCACTTTATGCTGAAAGGATAAAGGTAATAATATTGCACTTTCTAGGCCAGGGAATGACAAAAATGCCTGGAATACATGAATATTCTCAAGACAAAACAACATTTGCTTCAAACTCAGGGAAAAAAAAACTCAGAGTTTTTAAGCCTTTGAAGCAAGACTGGTATGTTAAAAATTCAAGGGGTTTCAGAAGTCTTAACTTTGAAGCTTGTGGCAAACTTGAAAATAAAAATTAATGCCGTACTGTTGGCTATAATTCTTCTAAGTCATATTAGATGGTTGAAGTTCTTTTTTTTAAGTAAATATTTTTAGAAGGTACATATTACAAAAATCTCCCCTAATACCAGTTTAACATTAAATAAATTACATTATTTAGATTTGAAAAACCTAGGTTCAAGTTGGGTTCTGCCACTTACTTGCTGCTGAACTTCTGGCAGACTTACAATCTCTCAAAACTCCATCAGCTAATCAAAAATGGGGATTACAAATAATAAACATGTCACATATCATGGGATTTCCATGTATATTTGAAAAATTTTGCATTAAGTAGTTTTGCATACTATAAACTAATCTAAATGTATTAGTATTATACTTTTTATCATAGTAATTTTCTCCTCAAATCCCCAAATTGTAGATTGCTTGACCTAAATATCATTCCTGCTTTTACCTAAGATATTTAAACATTATTTACTAACTGATTCAGATAATAGTATAAGTACCAATTTGTTCTTGTTTGAAGGGTCTTAAATGGTAGAATGAGTCTGTAGATGTCATCTGTTTAAATGGTTTATGGTCCTAGAAAAACTAATTTACTCAGTCCTTGATCATCATTGATTCCTTTTTGGTCTAATGTCTGAGTTATTGCAGTTCATTTATTCATCCTCTTTTTTTTTTTTTTTTTTTTTTTTTTTTTTTTTTTGGAGACAGAGTCTCACTCTGTTGCCTGGGCTAGAGTGAGTGCCGTGGCGTCAGTCTAGCTCACAGCAACCTCAAACTCCTGGGCTTAAGCGATCCTACTGCCTCAGCCTCCCAAGTAGCTGGGACTACAGGCATGTGCCACCATGCCCGGCTAATTTTTTGTATATATATATTTTAGTTGTCCATATAATTTCTTTCTATTTTTAGTAGAGACGGGGTCTCACTCTTGCTCAGGCTGGTCTCGAACTCCTGACCTCGAGCGATCCACCCGCCTCGGCCTCCCAGAGTGCTAGGATTACAGGCGTGAGCCACCGCACCCGGCCTATTCATCCTCTTTATCATCCATAAAACAACTTTTTTATTAAAGCTCATGTTATGTTTCAGGTATTGGATTATATGAATAAAGCCAAACTCCTAAACTCAAAGGAGTCATAATTTATTGGGGAGAAAGACAAGCAAACAACTAAAATGCAATATGATAACTTTTAGAATAAATGTATGAGGAGGATACTGTAAGAAGATAGCTTCCTATCACACCATATCACCAGGGCAGGTGACTCTAGATTGAGTCTCTAGAAGTGAACAGTAGGTGAAGTTAGCTAGGTGAACGAAGAGGGTGAGGGTTAGGGAGTGGTAGTGGTAAGGAGGTGCTCTCAAGACAGGAAAGAGGATGTGCTTGCCAGAGACAGCTGCTTGGATAATAGCAGAAATAGAAAAAACATGCCCCCCCGCTTTTTTTGGCAAAATCGCTATAATGTTCACCTGTAAGGTTCTCTTCCCTGTGACATCAGGAGAGGGAAGAACACATTCAGGAGGGACCTAAGAGATTCAGTGTGTTATGATAAAAGCACAGGAAGAAAATCCCAAGGTGGCTTGAGCAAGACTGCGGAGAGAGGCAGAGGAAAGATTATGAAGTGCTGCATACGCTATGCTGAGGAGCTTGGATTTTTTTTCCTGAAGGCTATGGATAGCTACTGAAGAATTTCAAGCAGGGCTGTAACTTGACTGGGCTTGGATTTAATAAGTAAAGGCATGTATCAATTGACGATGGGGATACATTCTGAGAAATGCATCTTTAGGTGATTTCTTCATTGTATGAACATCATTGAGTGTACTTACACAAATGTAGATGGTATAGCCTCCCACACTCCTAGGCTATATGGTATAGGCTATTGCTCCGAGGCTATATACCTGTACAGCATGTTACTGTACTGAATATAGTAGGTGACCGAAAAACAATGGTAAGGATTTTGTGTACCTAAACATATCTAAACAAAATAGGTACAGTAAAAATGCAGTATAAAAGATAAAAATGGGCACATTTACCATGAATGGAGCTTGTAGCAATGGAAGTTGCTTTGGGTAAGTCAATGAGTGAGTGGTGAGTGAATGTGAAGGCCCAGGACATTACAGTATGATATTGTAAACTTTATAAACACTGTACACTTAGGCTACACTAAGTTTATTTTAAAAATGTTCTTTCTTCAATAATAAATTAACCTTAGTTTGCTATTTCTTTTTTTACTTTATAAACTTCTAAATTTTTAACTTTTTGACTCTTGTGATAATACTGATCTTAAAAAACAAATACATTGTACAGCTGTACAAAAATATTTTCTTTCTTTATATCCTTATTCTATAAACTTTTTTCCTATTTAATTTTTTTTTTTTTTTTACTTTTTAAACATTTTGTTAAAAAACTAACACACATTAGCCTAGGACTACACAGGGTCAGGATCATCCATACCTTTGTCTTCTACCACCAGATCTTGTCCCTCTGGAAGGTCTTCAAGAGCATTAGTATGAATGGAGCTGTGATCTCCTGGGATAACAATCTTTCTTCTGGAATACCTCCTCAAAGACCTGTCTCAGGCTGTTTTACAGTTAACTTTTTAAAATAAGTATAAGGAACACACTCTAAAATAATGATGAAAAGTATAGTATAGTAACATAGTCATTTATTATTATCTATGTAATGTACATGATTTTATGTGCTATGCTTTCACATGACTATCAGAACAATAGGTTTGTTTAAACCAGCATCTCCACAAACATGTGAGTAATGTGTTGTGCTAGGATGTTAGGAAAGCTACCAAATCATGAGGCCAAAGGAATTTTACAGCTCCGTTATAATCTTATAGGACAACCATTATATATGTGGTCCATCATTGACCGAACCATCATTATACAGTGCTTGACTGAATTAACATTTGATGGTAATGTGGAGTGTACCAGATTTACCAGACTAAAAGTGATGATTGATGCCACAAACTGGAGGAGCCAAGAAAAGCTGTGAACTGAGAAATTGCCAATGCAGACAAACTTCAGAGAATCTTGGGGAGTAAACATTGTCTCCCTTCTTAAGAACCAGGGGTTTTTAATTCCAATAAAAATAAAATCCAAATTCCTTATCATACCCTTAATGTCCCTGCAAAGTCTGGATCCTATCTAAGTGACAATAGATGGCAATATAACACAAAAGAGTCAGCTTGCCTGGATTGAAATCTCACCACTTGGTACCTGTGTGACATTGTGCAAATTACTCAAACTTCCTTGTGACTTTGTCTCCCTACTCCCCAGATGAGGATAAAAGTCATAAGGGAAATATAAGTTAGAAATGAGATAACCCACTTACACTTCCAGCACAACAAAAAGCATGAAAAGCATTCAGTAAATTCTAATAAACACATTTCATGCCGTTCTCTACATTCACTGTACTTCAATCTTGCTGGCTTTCTGACAGGTGACAGAATAAACTCTCCAGTTCCAGAGAGTTGAATCTTTTTGTCCTTTAACCTAGAACATTCTTTTACTAGTAGGCTGGTTCCTTTGTTAGCTTTGAGCTCTTGGCTTAGAGGCCACTTCCTCAGAAATCTTCTTTGAACATTGTGTAAAATATAAACCCTGCCATTATTTTCTATCATTACAACCCATTTGTAGTTTTCATAGTTCTTAGCAGAAGCTAATTATTTTTAATTCATTTTTTTACTTGTTAATCAAATGTCTCCCTGACCAGATTATAAGTGCCACAGTAAGTTTTCTTTTGTTACTTTGTATCCACTGATCTTAGCCCAGTGTCTGGTGCACAAGAGGTTTCAATAGACAAATATTAAATAGATATAAGACCATATTATCAGCAAAGAGCAATAGTTTGAACTCTTCTGCCCCAATTTGGATGTCTTGATTTCCTTCTCTTGTCTGATTGTTCGAGCTAGGACTTCCAGCACTACATTGAACAGAAGTGGTGATAGTGGACAACCTAGTCTGGTTCCAGTTGTAAGCGGGAATGCTCTCGATTTTTCCCCATTCAGTATTATGTTGGCTGTGGGTTTGTCATATATGGCTTGTATCATTTTTAGGTAAGTCCCATCTATGCCTATTTTGTTAACCATTCTTATCATAAAAGGGTGCTGAATTTTGTCGAATGCTTTTTCTGCATATATTCAGAACATCAGATAGTCTTTATTTTTACTGGTATTTATGTGTTGAATTACATTTATAGATTTGTGTATGTTGTATCATCCCTGCATCTCTGGGATGAAGCCCATTTGGTTGTGATGGATTATTTTTTTGATAAGCACCTGAATTCGATTTGCTAGGATTTTTTTGAGAATTTTTGCATCCATATTCATAAGGGATATTGGTCTGTAGTTTTCTTTTCAATTGCTTCCTTCCTGGTTTTTGTATCAGGATGATGTTGGCTTCATAAAACGTGTTGGGGAGGATGCCTTCATTCTCGATGTTGTGAAACAATTTCAGCAGGATAGGCACCAGTTCTTCTTTGTAGGTCTGGTAAAATTCGGGTGTGAAACCATCCGGTCCAGGACTTCCCTTTTAGGAAGGTTTTTTATTGCTGCTTCAATTTTGGTACTTGATATTAGTCTGTTCAGGAATTCTATTTCTTCAGGATTGAGCCTAGGGAGGCTGTGTGTTTCTAAGAATTTGTCCATTTCCTCCACATTTTTTTTAAAATTGATACATAATAATTGTACATATTCATGGAGTACATGTTACATCTTGATACAAGCACACAATATACAATGATCAAATCAGGGTAACTGGGACAAGATTCACCTGAAACATTCATCATTGCTTTATGTTGGGAACATTTGAAAACTTCTAGCTATTTTGAAATACAATAAACTATTGTCAACTATAGTTGCCCCATTGTACCACATTTTGAAGTGTATATGCATAAAGGTTTTCATAGTATTCATAGGTGATATTTTGTATTTCCATGGTATCAGTTGTAATTTCTCCTTCTTCACTCTTGATTGAGCTTCTTAAAGTCCTTTCTTTTCTGCTTCTCGTTAATCTAGCAAGAGGCATGTCAATTTTGTTTATTTTTTCAAAGAACCAATTTTTTGTTTTACTAGTCTTCTGTATAGTTTCTTTTTATTATCAATTTCCTTTAGTTCTACTCTGATCATTGTTATTTCTTTTCTTATGCTGGGTTTGAGGTTGGTTTGTTCATCGTTTTCCAGTTCTTTGAGATGACTCATTAGATTGCTGATTTGTGATCTTTCTGCCTTTTGGTTGTAGGGATTTATGGATATAAATTTTCCTCTCAGGACTGCTTTAGCTTTGTCCCACAGATTTTGATAACTTATGTCTCCTTTATCATTTAGTTCAAAGAATCTTTTGATTTCCATCTTAATTTCCTTCTTAACCCAATAATCATTCAGCAGAAAGTTGTTTAGTTACAATGACTTTGTGTAGAGATGAGAGTTTCTGTTGGACTGGATTGCTAATTTCATTCCACTGTGGTTTTAGAAGATGCATGATGTAATTTCTATTTTTTTTAAATTTCTTGAGACAGGGTTTGGGGCCTAGGATATGGTCAATCTTAGAGAATGTCCCATGAGCTGATGAGAAAAACATATATTCAGTGGTTTGGGGGTAGAATGTTCTGTGAATGTCAGTCAGGCCCATTTGTTCTAGAATTCTGTTTAAGTCCATTGTTTGTTTATTTTCTGTTTGGAGGATCTGTCCTGTTCTGTCAGAGGGGTGTTGAAGTCTCCTGCTATTACGGTGCTGCTGTTATCATTTTGTTTAAATCAAGTAGGATTTGGTTTATGAATCTGGGTGCACCTGAGTTAGGTGCACAAATATTTAGAATTGTTATGTATTCTTGTTAATTGTACCCTTCGCCATATAGTGATCATCTTTGTCTTTCATTACTTTTGTTGATTTGAAGACTAAATTATCTGAAATCAGAACTGCCATGCCAGCTTTCCTTTGGCTTCCATTTGCATGGAAAATTTTTTTCCATCTGTTCACCTTGAGTCTGAATGCATATTTGTGGGTTAGATGTGTTTCAAAAACCCCAAAGATTCTGCCATGAGACTACTAGAATTGATAAACATATTCAGCAAATTCCAGGTTACAAAATCAATGTACAGAAATCAGTAGCATTCTTGCATGCCAGCTGAGAACCAAATCATAGACTCAATACCCTTCAAAATAGCAACAAAGAAAATAAAGGTAAGTAGAATCAACGTTGTTAAAATGTCTATACTACCCAAAGTGATCTACAGATTCAATGCAATCCCCATTGAAATACCAACACCATTTTTTACAGATCTAGAAAATATAAATCTACACTTTATATGGAACCAGAGAAGACCCTGTATAGCAAAAGCAATCTTAAGCAAAAAGGACAAATTGGGAGGCATCAATTTACCAGACTTCAAACTATACTACAAGGCTATAGTAACTAAAACAGCATGGTACTGGCACAGGAACAGAGACATATACCAATGGAACAGAACTGAGAACCCAGATATAAAACCATTCTCATACAGTCATCTAATCTTTGACAAAGCAGACAAAAACATATACTGGGAAAAGAATCCGTATTGAAAGAATGGTGCTGGAAAAATTAGATAGCCACATGTAGAAGACTGAAATTAGGATCCATACCTCTCACTTCTCACAAAAATCAACTCACAATAAGTAACAGACTTAAACCTAAGTCATGACACTATAAGAATTCTAGAAGAAAATGTTGGAAAAACTCTAATAGACATTGTCTAGGGAAATAATTTATGAAGAAGTCCCCAAAGGCAATCACAACAACAACAAAAATAAATAAATGGGATCTGATCAAATTAAAAAGCTTCTACACAGCCAAGGAAACTATCACGATAGCAAATAGACAACCTACAGAATGAGATAAAATATTCACATGCTACATATCCAATAAAGGGCTGATAACTAGAATCTATATAGAATTCAGGAAAGTCAGCAAGAAAATATTGAACAATAGTACAACCTCTGTGGAAAGTAATATGGAGATACCTCAAAATGCTAAAGGTAGAACTACCATTTGATCCAACAATCCCATTACTGAGCATCTACCCAAAGGAAAAAAAGACATTCTATAAAAAAGACATCTGCACTCGAATGTTTATAGTAGCACAATTCACAATTGCAAAGATGTGGAAACAACCCAAATGCCCATCAATCCATGAGTGGATTAATAAAATGTAGTGTATTATACCACAGGGTACTCAACCACAAAAAACAATGGTGATCTAGCATCTCTTGCATTATCCTGGATAAAGCTGGAGCCCATTCTACTAAGTGAAGTATCACAAGAATGGAAAAACAAGTACCACATGTACTCACCATCAAATTATTATTAACTGATCAGCATTTATGTGCACATATAGTAGTAACATTCATTGGGTGTCAGGTAGGTAGCGTGGGGAGGAGAGGAAAAAAAGAGAAATTATGAAAGTTAAACCAAAGGATTATAGAATATATTATCATAGTGGTCATTATATTTAATTACCCATATAAAGTGTTGTTTAAATATAGCTCTCTCAAGTCAGTTTACCTGCTCTGTGAAACGTAGGCATCTAAATAAACAGTGGGTAATATTTACATGAGTGCTAATACCTGCTATATTTTGGCTCTCAGAAAGAGGGAGAGAATGATCTTCCATTTAATTTTGTAATTGTGTTCATGAATAGAAAATTAATCAACATGTCTCCCATGACCCTGTTTATCAATAAATGTTAAAGAAGGAGTGGGAAAAAACAAATATCAAATATAAACAAGAAAAGTAAAATATTAATATGTACATTTGGAGAGTCATCCAATGTGCAGAGAATGGATTAATGATAGAGGAGAGGTTATCAAGAATAGTGAACATGAGAGGAGAAACAATTCTGGTGGTGAAAAGAAATGAGCATTTCATATTTAGACACATGTGTGGACACAAGTGTAGCTTTAGAGAAGGCATTTGGATACTGGGACTGGATCTCAGAAAAGAGGTTGTAGTCAAGATAGAATCAATAGGTAGTAGTTGTTGTAACTATGGAAATGGTTGCATTCACCTGGAAAGGGCTTACTTAGTGAACAGAGACAAGTGCTGGGTAAGGAACCCTAGAGATCACCCCTGTTCAAGAGGCAGATGGAAAGAGATTGACAGGGGAACTGGGGAAAAACAACCAAACAAACAAAACAGGTGTAAGTGTTATCACAGAAGCTGTGGGAGAAGTTATTTCAATCCTCAAGGATAGCTTGATATTCTAGGTTTTGGGCTCTTTCTATAAATGTTAGGAACTCAGGAGCTCTTCACGAAGCATCACTGAATTTCCTCAACAGGCACATTCCTCTGGGATTTTGTCTGCCTATGTCCCTGGGCATTCCTGGTCCCCATCGTTCCTTATTCTTTACCTAGGTTTCATTAGCCAAATTCTTTTTTTCCCCCCATTCTTAATTTTATGAAGATTTTAATTATGAGGTCTAGAAGCTGTACTTTTAGCTTTAAAGTTTCTTTCACTCCAAGGCCAGTAGAATGATCTTTAGACCACACAATTAAATGTGACTGTGATGCCTTTGGTTGGGGCCAAAGTTTCTAAGATGAGCATAAAAATTGAGTCTTCCTGACATTCTTTACTATAGGAATCAAGCACCTTAGAACCCTAAAGTTTCACTGAAATGTCACTGACATGAGGTATATTATAAGATAAAAAGACATGCAAATTAATGTTAACATATACACAGGAACCTTCAGAATGAGGACCCAAAGATAAAGGGGAAATTGTCCATTTTTATGCTCAGGTTCAGAAAAGTATGGACAGATATGTGGAAATATTATTGGTCAAAAAGTGTATGATCTAATGTTAATAGACTGAGTGGGGAAACCCAGCAAGGCCTGTCTATCTAAATTCTTCTTCTTGGCCTCTTTGAACATACATCCCTTCCTCTGGATGTGGGGCAGGGCCCTCTCTAAAATGGGGATCTTATTACCTACAGTCAAACAAGGTAGGTCAGATGATTTCTTTATGGTCAGTTTTTGTAGAGAATAATTTTAGATTTTATGGCTGGCTTTCTGGAAAAGCAGTTCTGGCTTTTATGACCCATTCCCCCCACTCCCCCCACCACCCTGCCCCAGGGAAGAGCAATTCTAGTTTCTATGGCTATGCTCAGGGGAGAATAGAACTGAGAGCAGGTGGATAAAAGGTCAGAGAAAAACTTTTGTTTCTGAGGCCTTAATTTTGGTGGCACTGTTCTCTGAGCCCCACCATTACCTATCACTAAGTGTAAGAACACAGGCATGTACACGTAATGCATGCACTCAGAAAGGACCTATTTGTTTTCTCAAAGCATACCACATGACCTAGAGAAGCTAAGACTAGATAAACTGGTATAGAAAGCTGGATTACTGAAAACCAACAAGATTCTGTTGTTTGGAAACTTTCCTGACTGTACGGAAACAAATATAGTTTTAAAATCAACTTGAAACAGATTGTGAGAAAGGAAGGGAGGGATATCCTCTGTTGGTTTATCTGCTTGTTTTGAATAAAGAGATTCTTAGAAACCTGTGAACAGAGAATCTGTTTTATGGTTTGGGTTGATCCTAGTGGAATAGAAGATTATCATCAGTGAAAACAAAAACCACACTGCCTCTCCTATTCCAAATATGCTGGGTGTGCTTTCTAACATTACTGGGATTGTTACACAGCAACTCTTTATCATTATGATTTTTGAGCATCTCACATACAAGTACTTTTGTATAACAATAGCCAAAAACAAACACTACACAAAGATTCAGCCACTGATTCCAACTGAAATTTGTCATTCTTGGAATTCCATCTGCATCTGTCTAATTCAATGACTAAAGGAATTAGCTGGAATGCCATAGATAGAGCCAAGTAATTAAATAGCTTTAACTATCAAAATGATTCCTACTTAAACTAAGCTTTTTGTTGTCGTTATTCTTTCTCAACTTTCCTTTTCACCTCTTCTGAACATTTGCACAGAGCAGCTTAAGAAAGCAAGTTGCAGGAAATGAGTTTGTCATCAATATAAAAAGAGCAGAATTGGAGGTAAATGGGTACTGACTAAAGAAATTGTGCATATGGCTTTAAAAAAAAAAAAAAAAACAAGATCAAATGAAATACCTTACATTTATCATTATATGAAACCAAGAGACAAATTTTGACTCAATAGGCAGGAAATTAGACACGAGATTCAGGTATTGTTAATGTGACTTTCATACTTGAGTCCTGGCTCATCATAATGAAAGTCACCTCTCTGCCTTTCCTGGAATTCTAGCTTTTATGACATTTTTGCTGAGCTACCCCTCTAGTCATTTATCCATTCATCCTAATAGTCTATAGCAGCACAGAGGCCACAGCACAAGGTACAGACTTTCTGGTTCTGTAAATGAGTTCAACCACTTCAAAAGCCACTCCCTTTGTTCCCTGATTTCTTTTTTAGCTCCTAGCAACCACCATTGTGTCAGATTCTAAATTTAGATGCATTTCATACATCTCTCTGAATCTCCAAATTATACTCCATCAGTGCACAACTGAGATTAAACCATGGGTTCTTTAGGAAGGGTAGAGCTAACTACTGCACATATTTCTTTATGCATGGAAGCCTTACTAAAGCAGATGCATAGAAATAAAAAGGCAAAGCTGAGATCTATTACAAATGGTGGGGCTGCTAAGTCAGTCATTTGTTACTTTCTAAGCATTCTTTTTTCTCTTCCTCTCATTATGAAATCCTCAAAGTAAATTCCCTAAATTCCATACTTAATTTCCCCGCACCTCCCATAATTCCTAGTGAAATTGGTTTATATAATCTGGTGGTTTAAGTCAGGTGAACTCTCTTTAGAAAAAGTTAAGAATGAGGCAAAAGGTCTACACAGGATTGCTCTAGAAGCATTCCTCGTCATTTAAACCTATAAGAAGATGATTCCAGTTTTGGGTAGGCTTTACCTCTCTGGGTTTTCACAGTGCCTTAGGAGGAAAGAGGCTGGGAAGAAGTGTGACGCTGAGTTGAAAACTTGAAGGCACTAGTACGTTACACTCCAACCAAAGCATAAAAGACAGGATTTGTGCACGGTGTGCCTCCACATGCTGACTGGACTCTGAAAATGTCTGTACCAATAGCATTCTTTATTATTTTAACCTCATTCTCAAGAATTATTAGTGGGAAATGATTCTGCAAGGACATCATCTTCATCTTCTTACCCCTGTTCGGTAGATAGCGAGGGATTCTGGGTCTCTTTTTGACAAAAGTAGGTGCTGTTGCCTTGGTGCAATTGCTCCCCCTGGGAAGAAGGACAGAGGTGGGCCACAGGCCCCCATCTTGGACCTACTCCACCCTAATCCTCTCCCGAGTGACTGGCATATCTGGGGGAGAAGGGAATACTCTATGAGTGGGTCAATCATAACAGTGCACCAGCTGCAAAAGAATGCAGAGGACTCTCTAGCTCACAGGTCAAGCAGCACAGGTACCACAGAGTCTGGAAATTGAACTAGAACAACCTGCATGCATAGTTAAGACTCAGGTCGTGCAACTCCCAACTGTCCAACCAAAGTGGTTCCATGGTGATGTCTGAGCCACTAGGGAGGTCCCAATCTGGAAACTATAAAACAAGACACAGACCACAATCGAGTTCCTTTTTCTGCACCCTTCCTTTTGCTCTCCCTTTTCTGCAACGGTGGATCTGGTCATTATCTGTGGTGTTGTATCATGCTCTGTAAACCTATATCTTGCTCTTGCCCTGTAATCCTATCTTTCTCTCCTCAGTAAACATGCTTGCCTTACTTTGGTGTGTCTGGTCATTCTTTCACCACAAGTACACTAAGAACTGACATTTCAGACTAAAACCTAATACCTTTGAATAAACAGAAGCCAGATAGAGTTTCTCCTGTTTTTAAAGATATTAAAGGAATAAATTCTTAGGCCTTTAATAGGAATTGACTCCAGTATTTCCACATTCAGAGGAATAGAAAACTCACATGATTTCTTAGCTCTACTAATTTGAGCAAGTAGTCACGAAGCAAAGGTTAAGAATAAATTTTCTGGAAACCTGGCAATATAGCCTTTAGAAATTAGCAACCACCACAACAAAGCTCCTCCTTCACATTGGTGCAAGTGCACCTTTTGTTCTTGTTAATTGCTCTGCAAATTCATAATGTGCAGCATATAGTAAACACTCAGTAAACATGTACTGATTGAAGGAATTATGAAATAAATTCACATTGAACACTGAAGCAACCAGGAGCACATTTATGAACACATGGACAGTCCCTGCTTCACTTCCAACCTCTTAACTAACTCAGTTACTGCTTCCTTCCAGGCCAGCGTCAAGTCCAAAGACAGTCTGCACCTTCAATATTACACCTTTCTTCATATGTTTGTTGTCAATCTAATGGCCGAAATAAATGTTTTAATTTTTTCTACATTCAACATATATTTATTGAGTTCATGTTATGTGCTTTCACTTTACTAGGGTCTGGGGATAAAGAAAAATTGTGCCCAAGACACCATTATCTAAATAGAGGATGTATATGTAAAGAAATATAGTACTTGCAATAAAACTAATATCACCAGGCTCATGGCACTCTTAGGTTTATCATTCATGAGTTTGACTATTTGAAAGTGTTTCCTCAGCTTTCATGGAAACATCATTGGAACATCATTGTTATCATGGAAACAATTACTATTTTTGAGACATTGATTTGACCATAATCGTTGTGAACCTGGCATGGAGAAACTAATCAATTATTAAGTGTAGCTAACTGCACCTGAAGTCTTCATCTCAATAGAGCTTTGATTATCATAGTGTGATCATAAGTCTTTATGTATGCAAGGACTTCTGAAATTGTGATCTTTGAAAATTAGGGGTTGGTTGGGGGCTCTTTTTCCAAAGCCTATATTGGGTATCACGGTTGAGCAAATGATGGAGAAAACTCAATCCTATCAGGGAAGCCTGGACAAACTTTGTAGGAGGGAAGATAGTCAGTCTTCATCCCCAAGGATCAGTAGGGCCTTTCCAAGTACTGGATGGGGGAGAGATACTTCAGATTCTAGAAAACTAGTATATGCAGAGACATGGACACATAAAATCTCCTAACGGGTGACATATAAGTTGCTCACTATGGCTGAAGCACAGGGAATATGTAGGAAATGTTCCTAGAAGACAGGCTTCACGTGGTCAGTTGAGAGATGCTCACTGCTGAATTTCAAGTTTAGAAATAACAGAATTAGATGTGCTTTTAACATCAGTCATGTTATCAAAAACTATGTGTATGAATGCTTTTTATTTTCTGTTTTTCAGAAATTTCTTTATTTTGAGTTTACTCAGAAGGTGACCCTAAAGCAAAGATTTGAGTAACAGAGAGTAAAATAATTTTTTAAAATATTCATTTATTTTTTTAGGTGATTCCAGAACACCACCTATAGATCCCAGACTAGTGAAACAAGGAAGGCAAGGCAGCCAGGTCTGATATCATTTTAGTTACACCCATTGAGTGCATGTAGGCTAATCCCACTGGGGAATTCTGAGAGACGGTGTAAAATTCACATTTAAGAGTTCTTCTAACCAGAGGACACAAAATTCTGGCTTCCTAAGCAGATGACAAAGTGAGCGCTGATGGCCAGAAAAAAACCTACAAAAATTAAATGTTAGTGCTACAGGTTGATGCCACTGAGGTGGTATGGCAAAGAGTACAGGGGAGGGCACCAATGTCATATACTATAAGGAGGATTCTAAGAATACACTGACAGGGAAAAATGCTGCTTATATTTTTACAAATCTGTCACCACAACTAGAAAACTATTTTAAGATCTATTATTTAGGAGAGGTCATTAGCTTTAAATTTCATTTTGTTCTACATATTTCTCTCCTTTCTTGAGCTCTTACTATTTTTCAGGAGTTTTTCCACTTATTTTAATTTTATTTTATTGTCATATAGTCTCTGGACATATCCAAAGATGACAGAATCATTTTTGTGTTACAGATGAAGAAATAGAGTTAAGAAAAATTAAACACTTAAACAGTTTATATGGTTATAGTAACAGCAAAAGAACATTTAGCATGTCTATGTCATTTTCTGTGATGTATTTAAAAATTAAAATTGTTTAGATTGCAATTTACAACAATTCAAATACTTACCATTTTCCGATTATTTTTTCTATTAAGTAGAAAGACACCATGCAGAAAATTCTATCCTTTGCTGGCTAGGGATATAAAATGTTGTGGGCCATGGATATAGGACAGAGATCAAACATGAAGACTGGAGCTGGGAAAGTTGAACCATGCTAGTGTAGTCTCTGACTTGAGAGAGGTGTCATGTCATGGTAGAGACAGGTGAGTACTAGGGAAACTAGAGTTAGGGTTCAATTGGTACTGTATGTATTGCCAAGGACTTAGTAGACTGGAATTGATGGCAACCAGGTGGTCAGAAATATTGAAAAGATGAGTTTAAATAATCAGTGGGTCAGAAATTAGCTATGCAAACTAGAACAAAAAGACACATTGCAAACATGAGAGACGTGATCAAAGGTTTGTAGTGTGAGAAATAAAATATGCCAAATGTATGAAATACTAGAAGACCAGTTATATAGATAATTAGTCTGGACTACAGGAATTGGAATTACATTGTAGGAATAATCATAATCTGAGCAGGTAGCATGGCCATCAGCTACAAAACAACAGAATTTAAGATGCTAATGTTTCGTCACATTTGGGAAGCTTCTTAAAAGTCTTCCTGCTCCAACAGGAACCAATTCTATGAAATGTCATTCGGGAAGAAAAGTATTAATAGTGTAAAAATTTTTATGTATTTTGTTTCTTTGAAAATAGGTCAAATGGGCTTGAAATAATTATTGTCATCTGTCAATATGCATTGCACTTTTAATGAAGAGAGAAGATATTAGCAATGTTTTTCAAAGCCATTATAAGCAAAGAAACACTCAGGGCAGACTTGAGCCCCAGCAAGTGGCTATTATTAGTAGCACTTACAGACAGTTGTAAGACTTGTGACATTAGCATTTTGAAGCAGGTGTTTGAAGCAAGTTTGAAGTTAATGTGCCCATTCTGAACATGATAAGAGTGTTGACTGTAACATACTTTTGACTCACTTCAGTTCATATATTATAGCATTACAATTTTTTTAATCACTTGAGGAGAAATCTTTAACTTAGGACTTAAAAAATATAACAAAGGATTGCTTGAAAATTACTTAAACTATAAAATGAATTATTTATAGTTCATATAACAGCTTAAACATGAATAAACAATGCATTATAATGAACATGCAATTTGATGCTGATACTAACTTACAATCTGTCTTTACCAGGGAATTGGTGAAACCTTTAGGTAGTTTGTAGTAAATATTTCTGTATCTTTTTTGGTGTAATTTGGTGTACACTCCTACTTTCTTGGCTATTCACAAATTCTTTTTCTGTCCCCGATTCCTGAGGTCCCCAACCCCCAGGCTGCAGACAGCTGCTGGTCTGTGGCCTGTTAAGGACTGGGCTGCAGAGCTCCACCGCACCCCCTTTCCACGGTCCGTGGAAAAATTTTCTTCCATGAAACTGGTTCCTGGTGCCAAAAAGGTTGGAGACTGCTGCCCTACACATTCTGTGCCAGCTGTGTTAAAATACTCATGTCATTTTTAATCTGAATTTTCTAAGAAGTTGCAGAGAACTATTGGTGCCTGTCTGTGATTGCTCAGAGGTCAACATGAGCTATCCTCTCCATCTCTACTCTCGACCTTCCTTAGGTTTTTCTTGCTTCATTCAGCTGGTTTTACTGCTCTCCTCCCTTCTTCACTTTTCCTCTTCTCTGCTACTGGTGCCAGTAGGAGCTAACAGACCCCAGAAGTGGATGGAAGAAAAGGTTCCATCTACTGTATTTTTAAGCTGCTTGAGTATCTTTTCTTTTAAATGCATAACTTTCAGGATGATTTTATCTCCTCCTATAGCCCATGAAAAATGTATTTAACATATAACTATAAAACATAAATTCTTTATATGTACATTGCAAAAATCTGTGTCTCTCTATGAGTTACATAGCCTTGTTGGAAAAAAAAGATTAGTTCCTAATATTTGACACACAGTTGCATTTATTTGATTTGATATAATCTAAAAATTTCTCTCCATTACCCATATGCATTGTAGTTTCCAAGGAATAACTTAGAAAAATCTGAACCCTATCTGAACCCTTCCCTGTCACCCCATCCCAGTTAGCACAGAATTTTATTTTATTTTTTTCTGGTATAAAACAAATTTCCTTACTCTTTTTTTTTTTAATTTTAAAATATTAAGGGGATAGAAATGTTTTAGGTTACATGGATTACTTTTGTAATGCATGAGTTCTGGATATAGGTGTGCCCATCACCCAAATAGTGTTCATTGTACCCATTATATAGGTTTTTGCCCCTCCCCTTCTCACCCCTACTTCCCTGTGTGTACATGTGTGCTCATAGGTTAGTTCCAATTTCATAGTGAGTACACGTGGTGTTTGTTTTTCCATTCTTTAGATACTTCAATTGGAAGAATGGTCTCCAGTTCCACCCAAACTGTTATCTTGATAAAAGTGTATTTTTGATATTTTTTAATACTTATATTAAAGTATCAGTTTCGACTTGAGTCATTTTAAACTATGACGCTTTTTCCAGTAATTTAACCCTAGTAATCCTTGGTCTACCCACACCTAAAAAGGTTTATTCAAAATGCTGCCAGTGGAAGCTTAATTCTAAATCATTCTCAGTGATTACTTGCATCCTGAAGCTTACAGCCAATTAAGTAAGAGCAGGTAAACAGGGATATTTTGTGGAAGGGGTAACGAAAAGATCAGACTCTGACAACCTCCATGTAACTGCTTATAAAATTTAAATGTTGAAGATATGCTTTTTATTAATAGTAGAAACTAGAAGTCATCAATGACTATTAATATGAATCAATAAATTTATAAATTAGTAAATCAATGTGGGGAAATTGCCCAGTGTCTCCTGTTGCCCTTCCTTCCAGCTCTCTCTACCCCTCTCTACTCTGCCCCCCACAGAGGCTGACTAGTGCGGACTCCTCATTTGGCCAGGTTGGTGTCTGTCTTAGAACCAGGTTCGTAAGTGTGGAGCACTCGGAGGAGTTCAGAGGCAGTGGGGAAAGTGAAGTCAGGGTCCTTGTTTCCCTAGGACCTTCTCTGCAGGGTTGCCACTGACTGGCTGTTTTCCATAACAGAAAGTCTTAGCTCTCACCAGCCTGTGTATACAGGTCTCTTTTTTCTATCTCTATCTTCAAGTTCTGGTCATACTCTCCCTCCCTTTACTCCTTCACAGTGGGAACAGAACCTTGTTCCCAGTCCACAAGTAATACCCTTACAATTCCCTCACACTTGCCCATACTTTTTAAATGATCCTCTTATTTAACTCTCCTTAAATTAGTTAGTTTGAATATGCCACTTATTTCCTGCCAAAATCCTAAAGGATACAGAAAATATTGGATAGATTGAGTAGAAGCACTCCCAATATTTCAATTTATTAGCTATGTACACTTACACGAGTTATTCAGCTTATTTAAGTCCCACCTTTCTCTTGTATTAATAAGGATAATTATTCCTATTTTGGATAGGCACAATAATTGACCCTCACAGATGTCTACTTCTAATCTCCAGAACCTGTTAATTATTATGTTCCATGGCAAGGGTCAATTAAGGTTGCAGTTGGGATGAAGAAGACAAATCAACTGATTTTACTAAAGATATTAGCCTGGATTACCCAGGTGGGCCCAATGTAATCACAAGGGGACTTAAATGTGGAAGAGGGAGGAGAAAGTTAGTATCAAAGTGATGCAATGTGAGCAACACCTGACTTTCCCTTTGAGGATGGAGGAAGGGCCACAAGCCAAGAAATGAGGGCGACAAGGAAACACACTCTCCTCGAACCTCCAAACGGAGAACAGCCCGGCTGACGCTGATTTTAGCCCTGAAACCTTTTTCGGATTTCTGACCACCGGAACTGTAAGATAAGTTTTTTTTGTTTGTTTGTTTGTTTTAGATGCCAAATTGTGATAATTTGTTACTGCAGCAATAGAAAACTAACACGCTATTTTACTGGCTTGGTTTGGAACTTGGGTGACATAACATAAAGTCTACTGTTTCAGAACATGAGTACTGACTGGAATTAGATTTGTGTTTTGAGCCTATTTCAAAATAGTAACAGTTAACTTAAAGTTTATAGTATTAGTTTTCATAAAGTCGGTAGTTTTTGTTTGGGAACTAAACTTGTTCTAAAACTGATTTTTATTTCTATGAATGTTGACTGCTCTTTCAGATTAAGTTTTTTCACCTTCAGACTGGCCAAAATATGCTCCGAAGGATAGTTTGTACATTTAAACAGGAAATAACATTGTGTGGTTTTGACCAGTTCTCTCCATGCTGGTAGCATTTTGACTCAGAAGTATCCCCCTTACTGTAGAATTGGCAACAAAGACAAACAAAGGCTGTTGGATATGTATGCTTGTGGTAATTGCCAACACTTTGAATTATTTGCATAGAACCATGTTTATTCAAGTGGACTCTCTAATTGCCAAGCAATGAATATAGACTAGAGGACCCATTTTAATTTATGACCATAGATGAATGTTAACTCAGGGTTTGTGTTTATAAATGTACAGTTCTCCCACAGTAAGCAGGATGTGCAGACATGTAGGAGGTCTAACCAGCTGCTGCAAACTTGGACCCTCAGGGACTGACTACACAGGCTAGATAGACTTTCCTACTGTGTGCAGGTCCAACTCCTGCTTGGCTCCCTGTGCTGAAGTCACTATCTTTTGGGCTGGCATCCAAGTTTGGCATCATTTATCTACATGAACAGGTGTTCCCATAAAATGAGCTGCATACAAAGCAAATGCTATGGCAGAGCACAATGATTTCTCACTTGTTGTTTGTATAGAGAGTATTTTTGGAAATGGGCAGAGTTTCTTCACAGGCTTAACAACCTGAACATAGAAAATATAGAGATCAACATTTTCCAGTGCAGAATAGCTTAAAAATCTGGAAGGCTTTCTTTTAAATAACTTCTTAAAAACACCAATTCCCCAAATTCCTTTATGATTTATTCTACATGTCGTGGTGTCAGTAGTTGTGTTTGCACGTGGTTGATATTTGGCACAGTGTTAGAATAAAAGAGCAATTGATGGAATGTATTCAAAGTGCTAAGCATGGGGTAAAGAGGATGGAGGGAAGGCTGGAGCAAGAATTTGGGGTTTTTCCAAACAGAAAGCAACATATTTAAGTCAAATCAAATGTTTATTGTGGTCTGAATATTGCCAAAGTACTGAAGATATAAATCTTTGAGAAAAGTTCAGGAGATTGGAGCAAACATCTAAGAAGAAATGAAATTGTAGAGTTTAGCTAATTATATAGAACAGCAGCAATTTGTATGTCTGAACTTCAGGACTTAAGATTGGTCAAATTCCCAGTTATTTTAAAATGAAAACTTATTTCTGAATTGCAAATTTCAGAAGGGAACACTTTAAAACTTTTTTGTTAGAAATATCTTATGAATTTCTGAGGCCTAAATGACCCTAATAGAGGACCTATCTCATCTGAATAAGCACTCATTTTCTAAGATATATTTTGTTAGTCTCAGTACACTAACTCAAAAGGCTAAGTATCATCAAACTCTAAGAGGATAATGCAATGTTTTAAGCGCTAGGGACATATAGAAAATAATAATATTCTCATATAATTAATTACCCACTGTCAATTATCACAAAATTGAAATATCATCTCTTAGTAGGGGAAAAACAAAACACAAAAGAACTGCCAGATCATTTAGAAATAAATCCCAAGTCTTACTATTTTAAATTGTATAGTTTTTAGGTTAGTTAATGCAAATGTAAAATGGAAACTTTTAAGCATTAGAAAAATATCTCCACTTACATCATTCACATAAATAAAATGTCATTGTGTAAGTAAACTGTGTGCCATAAATGTGGCTTCATTTTGAATTTTATACATGAGTTTTGATGTTTTAAAAGAAGTATATACTTTCAGTTACATGATACATCATGTGGTTAGAGTCTACTTTTTGTCTACCAATTAGAGTCAAAGACTCTAAAGAAAGATTCAAAAGAAAAGATTCAAAACTGGTAATTTTTGAATTTTTTTGTTGTAAATTGAATATCTAGCATTAACCTCTTCCCTCCCAGAATTATTTAATGGCAATTAGGACCACAAGTTAAATATAGGAAGCCCTCATTCAACATTGTTCAGAGGTTCTTGGAAACTGCGACTTTAAGTGAATCAACATTTAGACAAGGCATAATTTTATCATAGACTAACTGATACAAACAATAGTTAAGTTCCTATACCATATTTCTCATCACAGAAACATCACCAAATTTCTAAATAAAGACCCAAAACACTTCTAATATTAAACATTGAAGTAAATGTGAACTATACATATACTTAACAAAGATTAATAAAGCACATAAAATAATTACCCAATTTTTGGTGAATCTGTGAATGATGGCAGTTGTGGTGGTGGGTTAAATCAAGGAATAAATGTTTGCAAAATAAAAATTGTAAGAGGCACCTCCTGCCACCAGGCAGCTCCAAAATAAACAATAACAAATGTGGCAGGTTTGTTGAGCACTTGTGTACTGCATCATTTATTGTTGAACATTTGTATGATTATCATACACTTTACAATTTTTTATTTTATAATAATATGTATTGATTCATTTTTTTCCAACTCACTTATTCCAGGTCAGGGTCATGGGTGTCCAGAACTTACCCCGGCAGCTTGGGGCACAAGATGGGAACCCATCCGGGACAGGGCACACTCATACATCACCCATATTCACTCATTCTGAGCCCATCGAGACATGCCAGTTAACCTAATATGCACATCTTTGAGATGTAGGAGGAAACTAGAACACCCAGAGAAACTCCATGCAGACATGAAGAGAACATACAACTCCACACAGACTGTGGTCTCAGTTGGAAGATGATTTTTTTCCCCTCATCAATATTTTAACGAAAGGACATTGAATGAAATGATGTTATTGAAAGTAAACAGAAACATTTAATGTTGTCATACGTAGCACAGTTACAAGTTAATTTGTAATAGTAGGATTTTTGATTAAAAAACAAAATAGTTACTTTCAGCGTTAAATACATTATGTTAGAAGTTAAATACCCTTAGAATGAGGGTAAATAAATGGATATTCAGAACCTGTAGCCACAAAAATGAAACTACTTATTCCATTATTTTCTAATTTCAGTATTTAGGTCTTAAGAAGTCATATCCACTGTTTTATTAAATCAACGTTAACTAGAAGGACTTTATACCTTATGTTATTCCACTTATAAAATGTGTTATGAAAATATATTGTGGGCAGAGAGAGGTGATGGAAAAAGTTGAGGTGTGATTTAATGTTTTCTACCTGAAAAGTGAAAATAGATTCCTCTTTAAAGATTGACCCCAGAAAGCAGTCTGTTCCCATTTCTTCTGTAAATTTTTCCTGATACTTTACATCCCCTTTTCATTTGGGGAACAACTGACATCTCTAGTGTTTATGTTCATGTCTCTGAGCAAGAAGCTCAGTTAGTGGCCTCAGGTAGGGACACAATAAAAGCGAATTAATATGCTCAGATGAGGTGTTATATAATTGAATGGGACAAATCATCACCAGACACGGAACAGTGATACAGTTAGTGAACATCTTTTCATCATAGTCACTCTTCGTATGAATTAAAATAGCAATGAGATTACTTTACATTGGAGATCTGTCTCTGGTATATTATGACCTCAGTGCAGTCATAGAACTGAAACTTTATAGTTTGTATTTCTAACTACATTTGCTTCTTTTTCCAACTCTGCAGTACTTCCATGAGCACATTAAAATGATTAAAATTCTGATTATTAATATGAACCAAACAAAAAAGAACATCTTCAAAATTAAAATCCAGTGAGAAATTGAATCCCATAACAGAGTATTCATTTATATTCAGAGAATGCTAATAATCTTCAGTCTTTGTGCCTAAGATCTAAAATTCAATCCGTAAATAACCTTAACAACAGAATCCAAAATTGAAAAGCCAAAAAAGATTTTTCCAAGATACCCACTTGCTGCTATTGATCAAAGGTTGATCTAAGTTTATATACTATTGACAAGCTGCAGATGGGATTTTATAGATTTATCAATGTAAAGGTATCATCAGCGAATGTTTTGGTAATGTTTTCTGTTAGCTGTCATTCTTAGTTGTAACACAAGCAAACACAACAACTGTTCCTTTCTCCGTGGTGATAATCATGCTCCAAAGAATGAGCAGCTTTAGGCAAGGGGGTGATTCATGTCTTTGTTTATTTGCCAGACAAATGAAACTCATTTCATAGCTTGAAGCACATAGGTACTTCCTACTCTGCTGCTTAAAGCCAGCTTCATTACCATCCATATTCAATATTATTTGTTTCAGGTTTGAGGTTTTAGGTATATTTCAGATATAAAGGTGTCAAAAATATAATGATGCCAGAAAATATTACTTTTAATAGTTGCAATGAATATAAAAAAACTATATGGAAAGAAATATGACCTATAGTTCTTTTGCTCTTCCCTTCTGAACTTAGGGGTCAGCATTAAGCAAATCATTGAGTCAGTGGCCAAACCAGAGTTGCAGAAATGTCTGGGGTGTTTGAGGCCAGAGAGAGATGATCTTCCATGTGCTGTAAGGTCTCCTACAAAACACAGAAGAGGCAGGGACATCTTCCTCACCACGTGTAATTAAATCTCACTATTGTTCCCCTGGAATAAACTACACAAATATTTGCAGATTAGGTATAACATGTTTCAAATTGAGACCTACCATTTGAAAGTCTGACCCCATATTTGGCACCCCAGCTTTTTTGTTTTTATTGTTGTTTTCTCCTTGCCCATGGCCCTTATGTCTTTTCTGAAAGGTCTACATACAGTTCTCTGTGTTAGACCTCAGGGCTGGCTGCTTGGGAAGATGACTATTAATCTCTTTAGCTCTAATGTCTCCCCAAAGTGAATTCCAAATATATATAACCCACATTATAAGTCATATTACCCAAGACATAATTCCTACATTTGGTTAAAATTCATCTACTCTTTTCACATGATAGGTAATATAACACATTTATATACATGAGTATCTTTATCATATAAAAATTTTAACTTCTTTAAAAAACAGAAACAAACCACAGTTAGACACTGAGTTCAGCTGTTAAGTATCCTTGTGTGGGTAGGGCATCACCCCAAATCTGGGCAGGTGGAGTCTCAAACCCAATATTGTCACTAGTGTTCTTCAGCATGAGCTGGGGGTCAATTTCCTCTCTGTGAAATGAAAGAGTTTATTCAGATATTTTGTTAGGCCTCCCAGCCCAATCCTAGTTATAATTTTTGTCCAAGATTTGGTCAAGGAGAATTCATACTTCCAGCAGCTTAAGATAACAAAACAAAAATCTTATATGGCCTCAATATGAGATTATATGTCCTGAACATGGATTGGCCTTGCTTCAAGTCTTCTTTATTATTTATTTCTGAAGGTATAGATAATATGAAATATACCATAGTAACTATATTTCATTTACAGACTATCAATGAGCTTTGATATAATTATACATGTGTTGTTATGAATGTTTATCAGATGTTAGAAACCAACAGTAAATTGCAATGGAAAAAAATTCCAACCACCTTGAAATAAGAAGTGGCAAAATTTTAATAAATACATAAAATACATACACCTATGTACATTGTTTGAGATATGGAAGCCATTAAAGATTAACTGGCTGGAAACAAAGTCCTAAAACTTCCAACTATGTCTACTTTTTTCCCAATTCATAGTCAAGAGAATGAAGGGATGGAAGTCTGGCTGAAGAAATCCAATGAGGGAAAGAGGGCTTTGGTTTGTATTTGGAAGAGGCTGTTATAAAGTCTGGGGACTTTCATGAAACACAGGGATGGATCTAATTAATAATAATGATAAGATTCTTTCCTCCTCTCCTTGGATAATTGGAAATCCCTATTAGTCTTGGATTTTTGGATTTCTCTCCTGTGCTCAGGTTCTCAAATGCTGCAAGTTATGGTTGAACAATAGCCATGTGAGTGCTTGCTAGCAGAGGGATGACGCCAAGTCACCATGGTTATTTTCATCTTAATCTTGAAAAAAAATATGTGGTGAAAGAATATTAGTGTCTAGTTTTCTTACATTTTATGTGTAGCAAGTGAAAGAAAATATTGCTTAAGTTCAATGCTATTAAAGTTCACCTTTTTGTCTCTTATATGGGAAGTCATACATAACATACACTCTGCCTAAGCATACTAAAGCTTTAGTTAGGTCTTAGGTTAGGATTATATTGGTTTTGGCCAAAAGCCTAAGTTAAATTTTTAGAACAAAGGGAAGATCAATTATAAGTTCAAGGCAGATTAGAGTAATAGTGACTTTATAAATATGAGAATGTATAATGTTTCAGTATAAAATTCACCAAATACAGTTTTATTATCAAATAACTATTTTGGAGGCAGTTTGGGAAAGGCATAATTATGGATATGTAGATTTTAAATAGCTCATAACTATTCTAAAATTATTTTTGATAAATGGTAGCTAAAATTACCTACCAGGAAACCATGAGATGGTTTTAGTTAAATAGAGCAAAAATTAAAACTATGATATAAGGTTTTATAGCTCATGGGTTCTGTAAACTCAGATTCCTAGGAATGAATGGCATATGCCTTTGGCCTGAAAATAAATCACCAAAAATGTGATTTTTAGGCCGGGCGTGGTGGCTCACGCCTGTAATCCTAGCACTCTGGGAGGCTGAGGCGGGTGGATCGCTCGAGGTCAGGAGTTCAAGACCAGCCTGAGCAAGAGCGAGACCCCCCGTCTCTACTAAAAATAGAAAGAAATTATCTGGCCAACTAGAAGTATATATAGAAAAAATTAGCCAGGCATGGTGGCACATGCCTGTAGTCCCAGCTACTCGGGAGGCTGAGGCAGTAGGATCGCTTGAGCCCAGGAGTTTGAGGTTGCTGTGAGCTAGGCTGACGCCACGGCACTCACTCTAGCCCAGGCAACAAAGCGAGACTTTGTCTCAAAAAAAAAAAAAAAAAAAAAGTGGGTCTGAACTTGGAAAAGGTAAAACTTGGTAGGTTGTTGATCAATTATGACCACTTTTAATTATTTCATATCAATGAGAAAGTTTCTTTTTTCAAATAGTAAGAATTTTTAATCTAAAAAGATCATGAAGATTAACATAATAATCTTTTATTTGAAATGGAATCGGTTTAAAGACCTTTATTGTTCCTATAAACCCAATTTACACAATTTACTAATCGCATATGGTACAATTTTGAAATGATACTTAGAACATTAAGTGTGTATGTGTGCAATTTTTAATTCTTAAGAATATTATGACCATAGAAAACAGACCTTAGTTGAGGGAGATTCTTTTTCAGACATAGCTCAAGAGGGAAAGAGGAAAGTTTTATGAGAAAAATATTATGAGGTTTCTAGTACACTCATTTATCCATTTGTTCACGTGTTCATTTAAATATTAGTTATTGCTATTTTTGTACTACTCTAGAATACCACAGAGAGTTTTGGATTGTTTTAAAAGTTTCAGGGCAGGATCAACCAAGTGGCTACCTTCTGGGTGGTTAAATATTTAAGTAAATAAAATGTCATTTGTATATTCCCATCCTATTGACAATTTTAAGGTATGAAATTTCTATAATGTTTCCAGAATTCTTACAAAATACCATAATTGAGAAATTATGCCAACTGTGGGTAATGTAATCAAATCCCCTGGTGTAGCAGGGTTTTCTTATAAAATTCCTTGACTAATTAAACTGATAATAAAAGTATATTTTATTTTCTGTTATTTAATGTGATCTGATTATTTTAACTTTGCTTTAAGATATTTTGAAGAAGCAATGTTTAAAGATCAGTTTCAATTAAAAAAAAATAACAGAAAATTTAAAACCTAGCACATTCTTCTTGGCCACTTATCATTTTGCCATATTAAATCTCAGTTCAACCTTGGGTATTCTAACTTCTGAGAGCTCTTACATAGAGAGATTAATGAGAACAAAAATCACTCTCATTTCTCATTCTATAAGTGTAAAATGATTTTCCAGGTCAATTATTATTAATTTTTAAGGGGCATTTAAAAATAGACCTGGGAATGCTAACTAAATTCCTGTAGTTGACTGTACAACTGATTGTAAAGAATGAAACTGAGAAAGTTGTGAAATATGCCTCCATCATCTTTATTATGAGGATAAGCAAAATATTTTGGTAACTTCATTTGAATATAGGCTATAAAAGCAGACCAATGTTTAAAAGATCTGAAATAAAGTGCATTTAAAGTGTTTTTTATAAAGTTGCCTTTAAAGTTCAATATTTAGCATGTATTTTTGATATTGACTGGGAAACACATCTTCCCAAAACTTGGAGGGGAGAAGGGCCTCCCCAGTGTCCTCAGAGGTGCAGTGCCGCCTTGCTGGAGTGGGTGCATCTTCATTTCCAGGATAGGCCTTCATTTCCGGATGTGTGGTCTATATGACTAATGGTTTGTCACTTCTCTGCAAATGACATGAAGTATCATACTTAACAGTGTCTGACTCCGTCCTCCCAGTGGGCAGCTGCTCAGGGACTTGGTAGCACTAGCATCTGTATGCATAGATTATATCTTTCTAATTAGCAGAAACAGAAGCTATGCAATTGCTGTAATCTGCCTCCCTTGCTTTGGCACTGTGAGCAAATATTTTTTATGATTTGAGCAATGAGGTGCGTATTGTGGTAATGGGCAGCACAGGAACCCTGTGTGCTGTTTGACAGTGGTCCCTGAGCCTAGGATATGGGTTTATATATAATCTAATCGGAGTCTGGTCATTCATCCTGCAGTTGCACAGCTGGGGACACTTAGCTGGAAGAATGTGGGAGCCAGACCATCTCACTTTTCCAAGAGTGGGAAAGTGAGAAGCAGGGAGGGTCGTGCCAACTGCTACAAGGATGTTGGTTATATCTAGCCAAGAGGATTACTCAGAACTAAATCTGGGGCCAAACACAGATGTCTAACTCCTGAGGTAGATGTTCAGGTTTCCAAAGCAAAGATAAAACCCAGTGAGTCCAAGATTTGAGTAGTTAAGAATTTAGGTTCAGAAAACCTAAAGGATAGTTCAAAGTAAGTGAAGTTCAAAGAGGAATGGATAGCAGATCTGAGGTCATCGCAGGCAACAGAATCTAATATGGTGCAATGAACTACACCCATTCCAAGGCTAAAAACTTCTAGTTGCTTACTACTTAGATTTGCTTCATAAAGTTGTGCGTGTATCTGCGCCTAATGAATGATTGAATACGCTGGTGGGAAATCCAAATTGTAGACTATATAAGGTTCTGACTAATTCCTCACCTTGGCATGTATTCTTTTACTGAAAAGTAGACATGCTCAGCTCCCATTAGCACATTCAAATCAGCCTTGACTCTGCAACCGATCATGACTTTAGACAGAAAAAAGCATCTTAAGATTTAGAATCAAGTCATCAAACTCCAACTCAAACTTTTACTGTATTTAAAGCTCTGTATCAGACTTACGATTTATTGAACATACCCCATTCCAAGCTGTCTCCAGTTTCTGTTTGTGCTTTTCCCAGAGACAAATCCTGTTTTGGATCTTGCTCAACATCTTAGCTTCTTTAGGGCCCGGCCCTTGCCTGCTCTCACAAATGCCTGGGTTAGAAACCAAGAGGCCTGTCTATAAATGCCGGTGCGGCAGCCACGAAATTGAGGACAGTGCTTAAAGATACAGGCATTGTGCTGACATAGATTTACAAAATATCATCTGGTTTCACATTTCCTTTATAAGAAATGTCAGTGCTACTGCATTACCTTGGTTTATATTTGGATGTTGTGTGAGATCTATCAGTCTGGAGTCATTCCCAGCATCAGTACCAACTTCATTGACTATGTTTAGTTCCACTTCATGGTTTTTCCAACTGGCTATATTTCCTTAGGGTGAGCCAGAGCGTTCCGTTCATGTGAGATACAACCCTATGCTGCCATTCTATTTATATCCCCTTTATATAAACCCCAAGGTTGGCCTGCCTTGAAATAACTATAAAAGCAATATCTGGGTGGCATGATAAATAATGGAATGCATTATTATATCACTATTCATAAATTTTCTCTGTTTAAAAACATTTATTGGGAACTAATTGAATGTGACGATGGGGATAAAAAGGTGAATTTGGACACATTCTCTGGTTCTCAGCAATTTACATAGTTGTGAAAGAGTCTTAGAAATAATTGTTACCATGTGACAAGTATTTAGAAAAGTGGTAAGTAAATGCTACGTAATTGTGAAAGGGGTTACCAGTTTCTGCTGGAAGGGATGGTACCAACAAATACTGATTATTTTGACATTTCTGCTCAGTGCTTTTTTTTTTTTTAATTCAAGGTAACAATGAATTAAAATAGAATTCCTCCATGATATTACATATTTCTTTATATATCAAAGCTATTTCCTTGCCAAGTTTTTAAAGGCATTTCATATTTTCTAAAATTACAAGCTAGGCTTTCCTAATGCTTGTGATATTCCAGTAATCCTCTTGGTTTTAAATATGCCTTTATCAAATAGGATTTCCATGCTTTCTGATGTTTTTGCGATAATAGTTATCCCTAATGTTCTCAGCTTTGATATAATCAGTGAATTAAATATTTGGAAAACAACATGATGAACTTTTGCATATTTTAGCCACTCTGCTCTATTTTAAACATGTTTTGTCTGACATACCAGAAAAGATTTATCAGAATAGCAGTTGCTGAATCAAGTTGATGCAGCAGTTTTCTCCTAACCTTCTCAAAATTGCCTTGTTTCTTAAAAAAGCTTTCATGCTACTCAGGAGATAGGCAACTGTGTGAAGTCATCTTGGGAACAGACTGAAAACCCTATCCTGAGCAAGGAGCCTGGTGACCCAAGTTAATTGGATCCCCATCCTGAGATCTCTGTAGAGTGAGATGTGTTAATTGCATTGTCTTATCACAACATAATGATGCAATTAACTTGTATCACCAGTGTAGACTGTTTGTTAGCACACATTTTATTTCAAAGATATCAATACCCCCAAAGACCTGCACATATTCTGTCTAGCAAGATTTGACATACAATTGTGCTGAAATGTGCTTTTTAGTGGATATTCAACCTCTAGTGACCATGATATTTGAAAATGAAATGTTCTCAGCATGAGGAGAGAAGAAAGGAAAATGACTTTCTCATGAAAAATTTAACTAATTTACATATTTCTTTCTTGCTCAGCAATTTTACATTTAGTGATCCTCATTTAGCAAGTGTTTTCTTCCCTCTTTCAGCATGTTTGCCTTTAAGCTCCTGCACAACTTTCCTGCTTTGCAAGTTATTGGTATTTAGGTAATTAGCTAGAGGGTTTTAAATTTTTTTTAGTAGAAACCGTAGAGAGAATTAACAGCAGTATCCTGTATTTGTGTGGGTAGTAAATTTTCCATAATTACAGTGGCTGGGATATCACATATCTGTTCTGAAACACAGAGAAAACAAGCTCACTCTGTCCTTGTTTCTTCATGTAGACAAAAACATCTGTATGTACACTACACCAAGAATTGCATCACCAATATAAGTGGCTATTATCATGGAAATAGAGAGCAAAGATTAAGGGAGTATAGGATTGTTACCATACTGTTCTTTCTCTATTGTTTTGAAAGATTGTTTTCAGTTATACAAGATGAATAAGTTCTAGAGATCTGGTATACAATATGGTACCGATAGTTGACAATATGTATTGTGTATCTTAAAATATGTTAAAAGGATAGA
This sequence comes from Eulemur rufifrons, assembly GCF_041146395.1. Classification (NCBI taxonomy): domain Eukaryota; kingdom Metazoa; phylum Chordata; class Mammalia; order Primates; family Lemuridae; genus Eulemur; species Eulemur rufifrons. Next base: position 80,491,930 of record NC_090984.1, read on the forward strand.
TCTAACGTTAAGTATTCTTACCAAAAAATAAAACACAAAATAACACAGGGAAATCTTTGGGAGTGGTATACATGTTTAGTATTACAGGTACATACACATGACTGAAGTCATCAAAATGTATACATTAAATATGTACAATATTTTGCATATCAAATAAACTTCAATAAAGCTTTAAAAAAGAGAAATTTGTTCTTAGTGGTGTTAAGGATGGTAATGGCATATTTGCAGTTAGCATTTCCTTAGTGTTCCAGATGTGAAGGAAGATTCTGTACACACACGCATACACCCACACATATCCTTGAGTCTCCCTGGCTCTGCAAAAAGCAATTACACAATTTAAGCAAGTGCATTATGCATTTTTCTCTATTTGACAAAATCATTATGCTTTGTTTTCATATAATTATGTTGCTACACAAAAATGAGCACCTCTTCCATCTGTTTTCTACAATGACTATGCTTTCAGCAAATAGGTAGTCTTGGGTAGGTGAAGGATCTCAGGAACTGCTTCATAGATAAAGTCTTTGCAGATGCTTGTAAATATCCAGGTATAAGGCATTTTCCATCTCCTTTCATCAATCATAAATTCACACATCCTTGCCTTTCAGGAAATTTTAACTCAAATTTTTAGAAACCCATGTCTTTGGAATTTATTTGACCATTTTTTATTTTCTGATTTAAAAAAAAAAAAAAAAAAAAAAAAGAACATCTAAAGTTGTTCCTGTGATTTTCTTGCTGCTTTTTTCCAGTCTATTTATTCTTATGTTTTGTTCTGGGAAGGCTCTTGTGGATTATTTCTTTCATCTCATCTCTGTTTGCACTGCTCTCCATAAGATGGAACCCTGAGACGGGCACTGTTTTATGCATGAAGGTAAAATAAAAAAATGACCCTTTCAGAGTAGAAGAAATGGGTTAATGAAACATGGATTCTGAAAGCCATTATATAATTTTATCCTGCTATCATAAATAATTAAAAGTAAGTAATTAAGGAAGGGATATAATTTTCCTCACTTTCATATTTAGTTACAAAACATAGATAATTGTATGCTGAGTTGCATTTGTTCCTGCCCACTAATACTTAAGACGCAGTAAAATATTCTATTTTACAGTAACAATTGAAGGACCATCTCACTACCAGAGAACTGTTTAACAGTAGATATAATTAATAAGCAACATGAATCAAGATATTATTTGATTTAGGAATAAAATGAATTAATTGTGATTATTTCATATTTTCCTCAATAAACAAAGATATTATTTTGTGCGAATAAATGCATAAAAATATGCCTATTTCTGTGTTAAGGACTCCTGGGAAGAAAGGAATTTTTTCTCTTTAAAGAAGGGGGATGCCATACTGGCTTCTGCCAAGTGTTTCCTTGATTTTATAGGAGACAGAGACAAGCCAACGAGAGGTGAAGAAAATCAATAATGCTTTTGGTCTGTAAAACTTAGAGGATACTGTCCACATGCCGATTTAGCATATTAATGCCACATGCTAAATCTGCTTTTGTCCTTTTCATACATGGTTAATAGACAATATGAGAATTTTGATTTCTTGCAATCTCCAGAATAACACTAAGATCAAGAGACTTTAAAAATGATCAGAGACAATATATCTTGGATGGTCTCAGAGCTGATGAGCAGGCTGAATGGCTGAATATGTCTTCTTGCCACATTCAAGGCTTTTACAGTGTTATGCTGGTAGCTATGGCACTAACTGCGTCGTGTGTGCCTCATGTTTGCTTAAGGAGCAGTTTCCTCATATGCACATTCAATTACCATAAAATATTCTATGGGGGAAAAAGATGATACATAGAAAACAGAAATTTATCTGTACATATAATGCCACTACCTTGATCAATACAAGTTTATAGGTGTCATAGCCTACCAAGTAAAAATTTTATTTAATTTACAGGTTTTTTGGGGAGGGGCTATTTTTATTACTATTTTTATTACTGCTTCCTACTTTGACTTTTTCTTCTCAGTGCATGTTTTGCTTTGCAACTAAACATCTTGGTCTTAGATTCACACTCCCCTTTCCTTCATTTTACCCTAGTATGAAATGTTAATCCCTCCAAATCCACTGATAATGTATTATGATACCAGAGTCACCTATATTAAGATTAAATTCACAGAACTTCTTTAAAATTATGATGATGTTGAGTGCTAAACAAGAAATAAACAGAAATAGCATACAGGATAATCTGAATTTTAATATACCCATCTGGTCCATGGTAAAATAAATTGTATATAATTCTTGGTACGTAGACCTGTGTTTATCTTTGGACATTTATCAGCATAGTTTCCTTATCCAAATGAATACTTATCCAAATGAATACTGAATACTTTCAGTATGTCCAGAGTGTAATCACTTAAGAAGCTGACAACTGGGTTGCCATGCCATTAACTTTCTCTTGGCCTGTGGTAGATTTCTTTTGTGCAGTAATGTTTGATTCCTTTACATTTCTTTTGGCACATTCGATTCCTTGTCTCTTTTATTTTAAAACCCACTTTTGCCTCCTCTTTAGTATGTCTTCTTAAACTTGCATGAAAGATATTGGTAAAATAATCCTTCAAAAATGTTTTTTACTCCCTGGGAACTCTGCATATATACATTTCTTCATTAAGTTTTAGTGTATTTTTCACTCAAATGTGGGTCCCTGGAGAAGGTGGAGTGCTTGTTGAAAGATGATGCATACAGCATGTTCTATTGATTCCACTTCTGTAGCATTTCTCATCCACTCCTTCCTTTTTGTTTCCAATAATTGCTTTCCAAAGAAAACTAAAACATTAGCGTTCCAGATCCTTCTTTCTCATTCCTATCTTATATTCTGATATCAGAATAAATAATCTTCCAAAAGCACGTGTTTAAGACTTTCCAAAATAAAAGCATGATTATTGTTTTCAGAATAAAATCAAAACTCTAAACTGTCATATTGAATATTTTTTCATTATCTAGCCCTGGTCTCTATTTTCCAAAATAATTAGAATTCCTTATTTTCTTCTATCAATTTAACTATGTGCTATTACCTGCGGATTCTTTGTGCTTTCCTACCCTGGTTTCCTTTACACCTTCTTATTTTAAAATACTCTTCTCCTTCAAGATTCAACCCAAGTACACCGCTAACACGTGGAGAGTGTTTTAGCAGTGACTCTCTTAAGCACATACAGCTTTCCCGCTTGTAAAATAGTTATTTATGTACATAAATTATCTTTCCTTTTAAGCAGCAATTCCCTTAGAGGTAGAATCTGCATAGGAATCATTTTTGTATATCCCTATCATGATGCTTTGCAATTAATGAGCCCTTAATAATTACTTGAATAAAAATGAATTGGTGATTTAGGTGATACATATTGTTCTGCAAGTGGTAGATACCTGGAGTGGCCCTCATAGATCAGAAACAAAATACTTAGAAAGATCAGGCTTCAAGTATTTCAGCAAAGTTTATCATAGGAAGGACTATTAATGAGCTTATCAGACCTTTTCTCAAGGAGATCTCAGACTAGTTCGGAAAATAATGGGGTACAGGAACAAATAATAGAACGCAATATAGGACGGTCCAAAAAGTGGTGTGGGATATAAGTGCTACACAAATATGAGAGGAGGGAACATTCCTGAGGAGGGGTGGCCAGTTAAGACTTCATAAAATTGAAAGTTGAGTGGGTCATGCATAACAGATAAAATTTGATTAGATAGAGAAGAGGTGGGAATTACCTTTAGAATTGAGATTTTGGTTAGTAATGACTTTAGTGAAGAAAAAATATAAGCCAAAAACTTAAAAAAAAAAAAGCATAATATTTGGTAAATTGAGCGCTCTCTTCCTTAGAGCTCTAGATCCAATTCCCAAAATAGGGATTCCTCAGGGCCTGGGATGTTGCTAGATTTGAATAAGGGTCAAAACAACTTGGTTGCATCCTCTTGTTCAAGCTGCTTTCAAAAATCCAGAAGTTCAGTATAAGAAGAGATGTTCACTTTTGAGAGTAAAATCAAATTTTTAGAATTAGAATTTATGTTTGCTCTCATGATAGTTTCCTTGGCTGTGCAGAAGCTTTTTAATTTGATCAGGTCCCATTTATTTATTTTGGTAGTTGCTGTGAGTTGGGCAGATAGGAGGGGGGAAGAGGGGATGGGTATGTACACACCTAATGAGTGTGGTGCGCACCATCTGGGGTATGGACACTCCTGAAGCTTTGACTCAGGTGGGGCAAAGGCAATATACATAACCTAGACATTTGTACCCCCATAATATGCAGAAATTTAAAAAATTAATTAAAAAAATTAAAAAATAAAAGAATTTGACACCTCTATTCTTTCTACAAACAATTCAGTAGGCATTAAATAATCTTTGTAGAACAGCCAATATCGACAACTGCTCTTAGCAATGACAGGCTATTGCCCCTTAACCCAAGGGGCCTTGGGAATTATTCTAGAAACTTGTTATTTTTGTGACTGGCCCATAGCTTCATTAATCCAGACTTATCCCATTTTACAAACATCTGTATTATATTCTAATTTGCAGTCCTACCATCAGTATATAAGCATTCCTTTCTGCATCCATACCACCATCTATTGTTTTTGGAATTTTTAACAAAAGCTATTCTAATTGGGGAAAGGTGATATCTCATTATGGTTTTAATTTGCATTTCCTTGATGATTAGTGACAAGCATTTTTTATGTTGACTGGCCATTTGTCTATCTTCTTTTGAGAAGCTTCTGTTCATGTCTTTTACTCACTTTTTAATGGGCTTGTTTGGTTTTTATCTTGTTGATTTGCTTGAGATCTCTGTAGATTCTGGTTATTAGCCCTTTATCAGATGCATAGCTTGCAAATGCAAATTAGTACAACCTCTATGGAAAATAACATGGAGATTTCTCAAAGAACTAAAAGTAGACCTACCATTTGATCCAGCAATCTCACTACTGGGTATTTACCCAAAGGAAAAAAGTCGTCATTTTATCAAAAAAACACCTGTACTATGTTTCTTGCAGCGCAACTCACAACGGCAAAGATATGGAATCAACCCAAATGCCCATCAATTCATGAGTGGATTAGCAAAATGTGGCATATGTATACTATGGAATACTACTCAGCCATGAAGAAGAATTAATTAAGGCCTTTTGCAACAATTTGGATGAAACTGGAGACCATTACACTAGGTGAAATATCTAAAGAATGGAAAAACAAACACCACATGTACTTGCTATTAAATTGGAACTAACCAATGAGCACACATGTACGTAGAGGAAGTAAAACTCAGTGGAAATCAAGCAGGGGGCAGGGGGAAGGAGGGTATGGGTGAAAACCTACCTAATGGGTACAATGGGTATCAGCTGATGGGCATACTTATAACCCAGACTCAAGCATAACAAAAACTAACCATGTAACCAAAAACATTTGTCCTCCTGTAATATTTCAAAATTAAAATAAATAAATAGGCCCCTAATTTAGTGCAAAAAAAATCCATGTTATATAAATTCTAAATGATATTAATAACACGGTACATGAATAATTGCTTATTATATTAATACTTAACATTTTCAGGAAATTTCCATAATCTTCATGGAGACCAGTATTCAATGTGCTTAAAGTGTTAAAGAAAATGGTGAAGTTTCTGTGATTTGATTAATTGACACCCTAAGGACATGACCTCTTCAATGGCTGAGATGCTAACTATGCAAATGTGAGAGTGTGTGAGAGCAGAATTATAATTACCTGGGATTAGGCCAAGAAAGAGTTCACTATCTAATTTAATGGTACATTCAATAGCTTACCATGGGACCAAGATTTGCAGACTTTCTTTTAATTATTAATTTTGTCTGATTCATACAACGTATAGTTCCTGTAATGACAGCAAAACTATTATACTGAAAATCAATGAAAAGAGCCTTTGATTTCTCTAGCTTGTTTCCAAGTCTTTGTAGGTTGCAGATTTTCACAACTCCAATAACACTTAAATTTTTGCTTTCTATCCCATTCCTTGTTTTTAAACTTAAAAAGTCTCCCTCCCACTCCACTGCTACCTGTCCAAGTCACAGGCACCTTCTGGGTCCTGGTGGAAATTCCACTGAACTGTGAACATCTCACTCATCCACTTGGTTGGAAGTAATCTCTCCCTTTTTGGAAATCTCATACTTGGTTTTTCCTTTTAGCTTCTTTTGCTTGTACCGTAGGTTTATAATTTAGTAGCATTCCTAAACTATATTAGTTATAATTTTAGAAATATTTATCTAATATAAAATTTTATTCCTTAGTTTTCTTAGAACCATGTTCTATGATTATGTAACATATTAACCGAAAGGAAGCCAGTGGGGAGTATACAGAAATTTCCTGTGCTGTTTTTGCAGCTCTTCAGTGAGTTAAATTTTAAAAAAAAAAAAAAAAAAAAAAACCTTCTTTTGAGTCAAAGTTATAAGTGTGCCCATCACTCAGATAGTGTTCATTGTATCTGTTAGGTATGAATTTACCCATCCCTTCCTTCCTCCTCCTACCTGCTTGGTTTCCAATAAGTGTTATTTCCATATGTACACATAAGTGTTGATCAATTAGTTCTAGTTTAATGGTGAGTACATGTGGTGTTTGTTTTTCCATTCTTGTGATACGTCACTTAGAAGAATGGTCTTCACACATGTACCCGAATGTTTATAGCAGCACAATTCACAATAGCAAAGATGTGGAAACAACCCAAATGCCCATCAATACATGATTGGATTAGTAAGCTGTGGTATATGTATACCATGGAATATTACTCACCTATAAGGAATAATGAAGATACGACATCTCTATGGTTCTCTTGGAGAGAGTTGGAACCCATTATATTAAGTGAAGTATCCCAAGAATGGAAAAACAAGCATCACATGTACTCACCAGAAAATTGGTTCCCCTGAACATCACCTAAATACACATCTAGGAACGACACCAATCAGATATCAGACTGAGGTGCGGGGTGGGGGAGGGGATGGGTGTATGCCTACCAATGAGTGCATTGCGCACCCTTTGGGGAATGGTAACACTTGAAGGTGCTGACTCGGGAAGGGGGGGTGGGGAAGGGAGGGATATAGATCTACATGATGGGTGCAACGCGCACTATCTGGGGAACAGACACGCCTGGAGCTCTGACTTGGGGAGAAAGGCGGTACAGGAGCAACGTATGTAACCTGCAATTCTGTATCCCCCATAACAATAAGATGAAAAAAAAAAAACAAATAAAAAATAAAATAAAATAAAAATAAAAAAAATAAAATAAAAAAAAAAAGAAGAATGGTCTTCAGTTCCATTCAGGTTAATACAAGAGGTATTAGTTCACCATTTTTTATGGCTGAGTAACACTCCATGGTATACATATACCACATTTTATTAATCCACTCATGTATTCATGGGCACTTGGGTTGTTTCCACATCTTTGCAATTGTGAATCATGCTGCTGTAAACATTTGAGTACAAATGTCTTTTTAATAAAATCTTTTTTTTCCTTTGGATAAATACCCAGCAATGGGATTGCTGGATCAAATAGTAGGTCTACTCTTAGTTCTTTGAGGTATCTCCATACTACTGTCCATAGATGTTGTATTAGTTTGCAGTCCCACCAATAGTGTATGAATGTTCCTATCTCTCCACATCCATGCCAGCATTTGTTGCTTTGGGACTTTTTGATAAAAGTCATTCTGAAATAAATTTTTTAAAACTCTAATAAAGACTCTAACACAATAGTAATCAGATACAAAAAAAAATCTTTACTTAAGAGAACAAATGATTAGTTATTATACTTAATTTGAATGAAATATTTGAGGTCAGCAAAGAAGAAGGTGTTACATAATTATAGGTGTGCAGGAATGCACAAATGAGACTTTTTTTGGCCTTCCTTGAAACACTAAAATGAAAGTGTGATGATAAAAAGACATAAAACACTCCAAAAGAGATAAATCTCTCATTTTAATGCTTTTGTCAACCCACAATATTCTTGATCATTTACTGACCAAAAATCCTTCCTTAGGTACTTTTTTTTCTTTGACACCAAACAAAGTTAGGGCACTAACTGGAGAGAAGTTGAGAGAAGGTAAACATTTACAAATAGATTGTTACAAGGGCAGAAAGGAAATTTTGCTGAACTGAACCTCCATAGCCTTAATTTTTTCTTATAAGAAATATCTGTTTAAAGGGAATTGAGAATTTTTTTGGAAAAAAGATTAATTCAAAGAAAACCTGAAAAAGACATTCACAAATCCCACATATATGGACAAAAAAAAAATCTGACATCTGCAGTTGATCCATTCATTAAAATAAGACAATCTGTGCAGCCCATTTCTGTAACTCTCTTGCAGACTGCCTTAACTTTTCATTCTCATAAATTGGAGATGGGTTGTTTGCTTTATTGGTAATTGCGACAGAAGCCGAATGGTCCTATGTTTGCCAGTCCACAAACCCCATAGATATTTATCCACTCACTGCAGTGCCAGCCTGCTGCATTATTTCAGCTAGTGACATTCCTCGATGAAAAAACAGCAGCTGCTCACTCAAAATAAACTTGTTTCTGTTTATGCTGTCAGCAGAAAGCTGTTTTAAAAAATCATTAGATGCATCATGCTGTTGCAGTATGTTAAATTGTGAAGCATAAAGAAACATTCCTGAAAGACAAGCAACGTGTTACCTCCATGCCCTCGTCACTAGTGTTGGTTTCTTTTCTTTTTCTGAATAATTCAAATGCAGGTAAGATTTGTGACCTAAGGTGCTCAGACAACATTAAGGATGCCAAGATGGTGCATTGAAACCCCTTCTAGGTTAGTGAATCTAGTGAATTCTACATGAAGGAAAACGTGGGGAAAACACTACACTAAGATCAGGGGACCTGGTACTGATGTTGGCTCTGTCAACCAATCTATGAAAACTTGGATACCTCGCTCTCTCATTTTCTAAATCTATTTTTATTTAAACCTGGACAGCTGCACAATAAGCTACGTCTTTAACAATGTTCAAAGATCAGACGGAATACAGACTACATTAGCTCACAAAAGATTACAAGATATTTGAACATGAGGTCTCTGGATTTAAGTGTGGAGAAAACAGGAAGATAATTTTTAAAATTAGAAATAGAGTGTTTTACAGGTTTTTTTTTTAATTTCAGAATATTTGGGGGGTACACAGATTTTGTTTACATAATTTGCTTTTGTACAGTTTGAGTTAGAGTTTTAGGAGTGCCTTTCACCTAAATTGGAACTAATTCATCAACACTTATGTGCACATATGGAAGTAAAACTCATTGGATACCTCTCTTGATCAATCTGAACTGCACTTTTTCCATTTGAGCGAAATGGTCTCCTAAGAACTTCACACTGTATCTTGCAATGTCTCCACTGCTAGCAGTTTTCACCGGTTGTAGGAGAACACATGGCTGATATAAATTTATTCTGACCCTAGGTAAATTACACAAAGCACTGTTTTACTCAAGTAGTCAATAAAGATACCCCTGTATTAAAAGAGTGACACATTTGTTTTCCTTTATTTGCCAATTTAAATATCTGAAAGTGGATTTTGAATTGTTTTTCACAAATGGATATTGGTAAAATAAATTATGGTGCATCCATAAAATAAATTGCCATGCCACTAGTATGATATTTATTAGAAAACTGTATTTGCATGCATTAAAATGTAAAACTGACAGTGTCAAAAATATTACTAGTTTAAAAGAAAACAAGTAGACAAGTAGGTTATATGTAGCTTGTCCCATTTTTGTAAAATAAAAATATATATGTATATACATGTGTGTGTTTTATACATAGACAATATTCTGGAGTAAGGCATACTACCCTCCTTTAAGATATGTTTTTCCCTAGGAGGAGGAAATAAAATAGGAGATCTCCATTTTTATGTTTTATTCTTTTGTAATATTTGAAGGTTGATAGTTAATATGTTACTTTTATATATGGCTAGAGATAAGGGTCTAGTTTCACTCTTATATGTTATTTTTATATATGGCTGGAGATAAGGGTCTAGTTTCACTCTTCTGAATATCTATATCCAGTTTTCCCAGCATCATTTATTGAAAAGACTATCTTTTCCCCATTCTATGTTCTTGGCAACTTTGTTGGAGATAAGTTCACTATAGATGTGTGGATTTATTTCTGGGTTCTCTATTCTGTTCCATTGGGCTATGTGTCTGTTTTTATGCCAGTTCCATGCTGTTTTGGTTACTACAGGTCTGTAGTATAATTTGAAGTCCGGTAACTTGATGCTTCCAGTTTTATTCTTTTTTCAGGATGGCTTTGACTATTCTGAGTCTTTTGCGGTTCCATACAAATTTGAGGATTTTTTTCTATTTCTGTGAAGAATGTCATTGATATTTTGATGAGGATTACAATGACTCTGTAGATTACTTTGGGTAGTATGGACATTTTAACAGTTGATTCTTCCAATCCATGGGCAAGGAATATCATTCCCTCTTTTTGTGTCCTCTTTAATTCCTTTCATCAATGTTTTATAGTTTTCATAATAGAGATCTTTAACTTCTTTGGTCCAGTTTATTCCTTGGTGTTTTATTTTATTTGTAGCTACTATAAACGGGATTATTTTTTTAGTTTCTTTTTCAGATTGTTGATTGTTGGCAGGTAGAAATGCTACTGATTTTTGTATGTTGATTTTGTATCCTGCAACTTTACTGAATTTGTTTATCAGTTCTAATAGTTTTTTTTGTGGAGTCTCTAGGTTTCTCTAGATACAAGATCATATCGTCTGCAAACAAGGATAATTTGACTTTTTCCTTTCCAATTTGGATGCCCTTCATTTCTTCCTTTTGTCTGATTGCTCTAGCTAGAACTTCCAGTACTATGTTGAATAACAGTGGTGAAAGTGGGCATCCTTTTCTTGTTAATGATCTTAGAGGAAAGGCTTTCAGTTTTATAATCAGAAATGATTACAAGGCAATAAAATATTTTAGTGAGAATATAACATAATCAACTTTTTTGAGGTATAATTTTAAGTGTAGATTTTGATATACTTTGAGAAATATGTGCCCTCATGTCACCATAACCCTGAAAAATATTCTAGAGCCCTTTGTGGTTAATCTTCTACCCTAAGCCCCAGACAGCCAATGATCTTATTTCTCAATTAATTTACTTATTTTTGACTTTAACATAAATGGAAGCATACAGTAGCTTCTCTGTATCTGTTTTCTTTTGATCAATATATTGATTTTTAGATTCATCCATTTTTGAAGTGTGAATTGGTAGTGTGTTCCTTTTTATTGCTGGCTACATTGTATGGATATTCCACAATCTGTTTTTCCATTCCCCTCTGGATGCATTATGTCCAGCTTTTTACTATTATGAATAAGCTGCTATAAACATTCATATCCAAGCATTTTCATGGGGAAATGATTTGTTTCTCTTGATTGTATTCCTAGGACTAGAATTACTGGGTCATAGGATAGAAGTATGTTTACCTGTATGAGAAACTGCTAAAGAGTTTCCCAAAGTTGCTGTACCATTTTGCACCACCACCAGAAATATCTGAGAGTTTCAGTTGCTTCATATACTTGTCAACACTTGGTATTGTCAGCTTTAAAAATTTTAACTAATACAGGGTTTCCTTTTGGGGTGATGAAGATTGTCTGGAATTAGACAGTGGTAGTGGTTGCACAACGTTGTGAATGTACTAAATGACATTCAGTACCTTTTAAAATGGTTCAAATAGTAAATTTCATGTTATGTGTATTTTACCACAATAAAAAATGTGTTAATATGGGGAAAAAATAAAATAAAAATTTTAACTATTCTTTATGGATATCTACAGGTATTTATTTATAGTTTAAATTTTATTTTCCTGGTGAGTAAAGGTGCTGGACATCTTTTCACATGGGTACTTATAAATCTTGCTTTTGTGAATTGTCTATTCAAATCTTTTGTCCATTTTAAAAATACTTTGTCCTTTTATTATTGAGTTATAAGAGCTTTTATATGTTTAGCTTAGCTGGTAAAGAAGTCATTATAGGTACTAAGGCAATCTACCTGTAACCCAGGTGGATTGATGGTTTTTTATGTTTCTAATCTCACACAAACAAATGGATTTATTATAGGCTATCTCCCAGCAAGGGAGCGCCTGGAATGAATGCATACCTTCTGCTGAGTCTCCCTTTCCCCTTTGAAGTTGCATTTAGTCATCTCCTCTTCACTTTTAATTTAGCATGTCTTAGGGTCTGAGTAAGGAATGTTGTTCATGGACATTCCTTGTGTGGCTCATCTTCTTCACAAGGGCAGGTTGGAAGTTGTGCTTTCTTACATGTAGGCTCTAGCATTAAATCAGACACATGCAGAAATAAAACTTCTGAAAGTCTTGTAGTGCTTTATGCATTTAGTTTTATTAATTTTACTTAAAGCTTATTTATTTAGCACTACTATGTGCAAAGAATTATGCTTCATGCTGAGAATTGAACTGTGAATAAGGCAGACACTGCTGCTGCCCTTATAAAGGCATCAGTAAAGTGCAGTGGATAACATTGAACAGGTAATTAGAGGTATGATGCACAGTGGGGATAGAGGACAGTGGCTGGGTGGGTGGGCTACCAGGGGTGTCTAGGTTAATGATATTGAACTTCATCAAGAGAGAGTTGGAAAGTAACCTAAGGGTTTTAAGCATTGAAATAATATTATAAAATTTTTAAAAAGTATAATTATTTCTTTAATATGAAAAGATGAAAAAATAAAATTCTTTCTCCAACATGAAATAAAAGGAACAAGAGATGATAAAGGAAAAACACTTATGAGGCTCTGAGAGTAACGTGCATGAGATGCAATGGTGGCTTGGACTAGCTGAGATGGAGAAATTTGGTTATAATTGAAATATACTTAGTAACTAACATCAATAGGAATTGGTGGCTGTAGTTTGCAATTGAAGGATAAGGAGATGTCAAGGTCGACACTGAGAATTCTGACTTGGATGACTGGTCAGAGAGGTGCCATTCACTGAGATGGAAAAAAAAAAGAGATGTAGCAAAATGGTGAGTTTGGGGCATATCAGGGTTGAAATGTCTATAAGATGTTCAAGTGGAGATATTGGGTTGTCAGTATAGGTATGGAACTCAGGGAGAGAATCACTTATAGATATAACTTTAATGGTATTTAGCATACAATTGAAATCAAAGACACAGTAGTGGATGAGATGACCTAAGAGAGAATGCAGAATGAGAAGAATGAAATACTTAATTATGCCCTGAAGAACAAAATATTTAATTATGCCCTGAAGGACATCAAACTTCTGGGGTAGGGAGAAGAGGATATTCTGACCAAGATTACTAGAGCCATTCTGTTGGAGAAAACCCAGTGGAAAATTGTGTCATGAAAGTAAAGAGAATAGTGTTTCCACAAAGAGGGAGCAGACATCTGTATCAAATACTTCTCATAATTCCAGTGAGACAAAGAAGAATAATCATTGGAATTTTTAAAATAAGTTTTATTGTGCGTATTTAAGGTATACAACATAATGTTATATATACACAAACATATATATATCTTATAACATGTTATGGTTATGATAGTGGAACAAAGTAACATCTCAGAGTTACCAGTTTTTTGCCCCCATGTCTGGAGATACTAAGCAAAAAATCCTGAATACATTACTATTAACTATAGTCCTCATGTTGTAGATTAGATCTTTCAATGTGTTCATCCTACATACTTGCTACTTTTTATACTTTGACCTACATCTCTCCATTTTTTCTCCCCCCACAACCTTGGTAACCTCTTTTTATTCTCTCTATATATTTGGCCTGTCTATCCATTTATCTTTTATTTAATTCCACATGAAGTGAGATCATGCAATATTTTTCTTTATGTGTCTAGCTTATTTCACTTAGCATAATGTCCTCTAGATCCATATGTTGTAGATTTAGTGATATAAAGTTCTGTTTTTAACAAGAATAGTTTTGGTGGAATGATGTCACAATCCAGACTATAGTAAATTGTGTGGTCAATGGGTTCAGAAAAGGGATTCCTAGAAGGAAAAAGTATTGGATACGATTATAGGTAGCTTTGTTCATATTTTATAGTGAGGAAAAGTTTTCTTTGTCCTTAAATTTTTTTGTTTTGAAATGGTAGGGTGTTAATTTTCAAAAGAATAGGACATGCAAAAATGAAATGAAAATACAGTATCTACTGTGCATCCACAATTTGTTAAACTCACAACTTTTCTTCTATAAATTATTTCTTTAGGACATAAAGTTATAATAAACTATTAATTGATAAAACATAAGTGTAAGAATAACCTGGCACACAACTTTTGGGAAAATAATGTCATGTACAGAAGAAAACCAGAAAATTGCACCATCACATTCTTTAGAACCTTTAGCCTGTTTAAATTTCTAAAATGATATTCTAACAAAAGAATATTAAAGACACTGCTTTAACCATCAGAAAGTACATCTGATAGCACTGCACGAAGACTCTGGCATTGGACTAGATTACTGAAGTGTGGACTATCAATAGAAGAGAACAGAGGTGACAGCATCATCATTAATCAAGGTGCTTTGTAGATGGCTGGTTACTGGACACACAATTCATATGCTCCTTCATTCAGTTTCATATAAGAAAATGTATCAGTCACTTGAGAGGGTGAATTAGCATACTCGAAATAAGATAAATTATACCCTATGTTGCTTACTAATTCCAATACAACTATTTGTGAATTTATGTGTGATTGAAAATTTGATTTTAAAAATAGTACATGGCTAGGAAAGTATCACTATGTTTTCCTATATTTTACTAAGTGAAAAAACTTGTTAGATAAGGTCTTCTTCATTGAAGTCCTTTTAAAATGGAATATAATGGAATATATTAGATGAGTTGACCTTGATTATAGAATTAATGAGTCCATTATAAGTATCGCAATCACTTCAATTGAGCAGTAGTACACAATTTATTTACCTTTGTTCTTCCCTCTTTGTCCTGACTGACAAGATTGATGAATGGTATACAGCAGTCTACAAAATAGCCTTAATGAGCCAGACCTATAAAAAATTAATCTTAAGATTCTCACATTTTTTTACTATCATCTGGGAAGATTACCACAATGATTAGTCTTAAATGAGTGCCATTCTTGCTCTTTCTCTGGAGAGTGCTAATTGAATTTAAAGCTTTCTTTTTCACTTATTACTTGTAGTAATTTCTATGCTTTGAATATTTGCATATGTGTCCGGGAATGTATTCTGTGTTGTCCATCACATAAAAATAGTAATGCACTTATGAAGTACTCAAGTCAGACTCTATCCCAATATTAAATTCAGGATCTAGTCAGCAGTTTCATCTTTGATGGATTGTGTTGTCAGAGCTTTCAATGAATTGGTAATTTCTACTTGTAAGCTGTTTCCTAGAAAAGATGAAAGTATGCATAAGACCTTAAATAAGTATCTAATTATCAAATTATCTTGTATTTATTGAAGTAAGATTAATTATAATAAAACCACACCATTTAATTAGAGGTCTCAGTTTGTGTCTATTTCATCATAATTGAAAAATGTCATTTAAGTGGTTTTCATGTTTATATTATAATTTTACATGGACTATTTTTAAATGCTCCTAAAAAGAGTTAGCAATGATCCTCAAGCTTTCCTTAAAGACATACAAGAAACCTGGTTTCATGATTACATTTATTCAGCTAGTTTGTTATTGAATATTTATTGAGTGAGTATTTCATGCTAGTCACTGTACCAGGCATTATATTGTCTTTGCTTCTATAAACTGTCCTGGTTTTCAACCTACCTCTTTATTTTATCCTATTTCACCTTACCTTTTGGGCAGCACTTTATTTCTGTCTTCTTTCTGTGTTTTTCCTGGGAGTATGTCTTGGGCCCTCTTTTTCTCACTCAACTTTCACAAGTGATTGTATTTATTTTCATCTTCTTTGGGGAGAAGAAGCAACATAACATGATAGATGCATGAGTCATCCAGGGTTTGGAGTCAGGCCGGGCTTAGACTTGGATCCGTTGTTAGATGTATGACTTGAGGTAATTATAATGTCTTAGCTTTCCCATTTCTTCATCTGTATAATGAGGAACCTGTCATTACCCCATTATGCTGTATTTTCCTATCATTGTATGGTACTTATCACACAGTGTTATAATGGCCTGCTTCATTGTCTGTAGCTACCTCTAGACCCTGTGCTCTAGGTGCTATGACAGCAGGAGCTTTTTATATCTTTTATTATTGAATCCCTAGTACTTAGCTAAATTGTTCAGCATGGTAGGTGCTCAATAAGTGTTTATTGAATTGATAACAGATGATTGCTAAAAGGCACTACCTCTAAGAAGCTTAAAGTATAAAAGGAGAGATATATGGGTAAACAAACAATTACAATACTATTAAACTATTTCAACAGAAATATGTACAAGGTGTGCCAGGCTAGGTGGGGTGAGGAATCCTGGCAGTGGTGGCCTTTGTGGCTACTAGACGCAGGATGGCTCAAAGTTCATCAACAAGCTAGTTTACAGTCCTAGAGAAGTGTGTAGGTGTTTTTTGTTTTTTGTTTTTTTGGGTTTTTGTGTGTGTGTGTGTGTGTGTGTGTTTTAGTAGGTTGATTGATACTTGAGCTGAATTAATATAAAAAAGTGGCAATTTCTGAGATGAGGAAGTTAGGAAGGAATTGCAGAGCATGTACAGGGATACTCAGACTTGGAAAAGCACCCCAAGCGCCCCATTTGGGGAAGCACAGTTAATATTTTGGTGTGGCTGGAATAAAGTGTACCTCTTAGGTGATGGAGTGATGTGTATCTGGAAAACTAGGCTATGATGAGAAATTTGAACTTCATCTCACAGGCAACAGAAAAATCTTTAGAATGCAAATAAAATGGGAAAAAGACTGTCACAAATGTAGAAATGATATTGTGAGAAAATGCATAGGTCCAACCACAAGTGTGTGGAGAAATACCTATCTTGTTCTACTTGGAGGTGAGATCAGTCCTTCAAAAGGGAATTAGCCAAGAGAAGACAGACAAGTCATCTCAAATTTTAGCTTAGCAAAGAACTTTTCCTGGCCTCGTGTTAAATCAATTTCAATGATGGAAGCTTTGGGGTTAATCAGCTCCAGCCTCAATTATCTAGGAAAGGACAGATCTTGTCCTGAGAGCACAATGTAAGGGAGTAGGAGGGTAGGTTTCAGGGGAGGATGAATAAGCTTATCGATGCATAGCAATTGTCCTTGCATATATCTTGCAAATGAATTACGCTTTGCACCCTCCGCTTCCACTTTAGGGCAGTTTTGACCAACAGGCTTATTTTATAAGGTTTTTCAAAATTACTGCATTTCAATTCATTTCTTTACTTCATTTCAATAGCAGTAGGGATTTACTGGCCAACTGTTATTGCTTGACCTCTTCATCTTTTTATTTCTTTTTTCTTTTTTTTTTTTTTTTTGGTATTTATTTGGAGAAATATTTCCCCTCATTTTGAATGGTTGTGGTGGAATTAATTATCAAGAGGCCAAGTATCTCCTGGCTAGCAGGTGGGCATGTGACCTAAAGCTCAACCAATTACACTCTTCCTGAAATTTGGATATTTATTAAATGAAACAAGGAGAGAAATTGATTGAATATTACTTATTCCAATCATGGAGTCCTGAAAAGACTCTTCATTGTTACTGCTTTCTATATTGCCTGAACTTCCCAACGTGTTTTCCAGATTTTCTTTCAATTCTGGTAGTTATTTCATCCATATACCTCCATAAAATTATCTAGGTTATAGGATACCAGGAATTGTTTTCCACTGGTGAAAATCAAATATCACTGACATTTTTTTAAAAGATTGTTTGAAACCTTAAAGAAAAAAGTAATTCTCAAATCTTGCTTTTAATAAGGTATCAAACAATTACTGTTTTTAAGAGAACCCTTCTTTCTAAATAAGTACATATAAATTTTCACACGAAGACATAGCTGGTCATTGAGTGAAAAAATCTCAGATTTTCAGCTTGAAAAGCAGTATGGCACGGTAATTGCAGGTGTAGGCTTTGCAAATGTAGTGTTGGAGTTAAAAGCTCAGCTCCATAATTTAGCAAAAATATGACCTTGGATAATGTTCTTAGCCACTAAGTTCCTCCATTTCTTCACCTATAAAATGTGGAGAAGGCAATTCATGTGATATGCTTAGAACAGTACCTAGCACACAAGAACTCAATAAATAAATATTAGCTTCATGTTCAAGCTATGCTGCTATTTTATTTCAAACTCAATTTACAGCTTCCTGTGAGCCGAGGCCTTGTTTTATTCATCTTATATTGCTATTTCTTAACCTCAGACATATACCTTTTGTTAGTGGTTGTGTATGAGAAAACATCTGGAATTGTTTTCATATGTGTGTTGTAGTTACTGTATTGATATTCACACAGAAACCTGATATCAATTATATAATAACTTTGAGAACTTGGAGTCCAAACTTGCTATTCTCCTGAGCTCTGCAAGGTACCATAAATTTAAATGTTTATAAAGTTATGTAAGGATGTTTCATTGTTTATGTAAACAATTTTTCATTATGTAATTTTTCCTAGTTAATTGTGTTAGAATACCTCTGTGGAATAATTAAGACTCCATCACTGGTTCTTAACCTTGGCTGCATATTAGAAACATCTGGAGAGCTTTCAAAAACACTGATTCCAGGTCACCACCCCAGATTAATGAAATCTGACACCTTGGGGATGGAACCTGGAATATCAGCATTTTTCTCAAGTTTTCAGGTGATTCTAATGTGTATTCAGAACTGAATCACTGCTGTTTAAACACTGTTAGACTATCCCAGTTAAAAACCAGTAGGTATGAAAAGTACAGAAGCCTTTTTTTTTATTTATTAAATATCTATAATTTTAGAAGAGAGGATTTCTGAATTTTGACTAAGTAGGCTGACTACATAACGGTTTGCTCGTAACATTAAAGAAAAGGCTAATGTAGCTCAAGAAAAAGGCTATACTATTACTCCCCTGTTTCTTTCATCATAGGTTCATGAGACATTTTATATATTTTTTTTAATTGAGATCACATAGAATTTGGGGGAAGGTACTTGAGAATTTACTGTATTTGGGGAGTTTATGATGTCTATGTGAACACGTCAGTCTCTTAAGAGGCCAGGATCTGGAAATTATCTGATTCCAATTTTTCACTATATAGTCTATAAAAGTACAGATTAAATTTTGTTATTCTAATGATTTCTGTCTCAATTTATATTACCTCAAGACCAATGGGGGTTTGACTTTGGGTTGGGAACAGAGAGATAATTGGTGTGCGCACGCGCGCGCACACACACACAATTTGTGTCTGTTGTGTACTATTGTACACTAGTTTTCTTCTCTGATATATAGATTAAGTTTAAAGCCTTAACGACTTAACAACTTTTCAGATAGTTAAAGACAGACACTATCTCACCTCCAATTTTTCTCTCCTCTAGGATAAACATGAGCAATTCCATGCATGCCATAGTTTCTTGGACATTCAGTAGGCTCATGTCTACCTTGGTTAATCATAGTAGCTGATATTAACTGATCATGCACTACATGTCATGCACTGTTGTGAGTCCTTATTATGTACTAAGTCATTTTGTCCTCACAACAACCCTGTTGAGAGAGTAGCTTATTTTTTAAAGATGAGGAAACTGAGGCACAGATATGTTAAGACATATTTAGAGACTTATTAAATGATGGATGTCATTAAAATTCTGGCAATTCTGCAGCTGCAGTCTCAGTCACTACACTATAATGGTTTATAGTCTATGTAGCAATATATAATTAAATCTATAAAAATGCAACCAAGCTATCAATCCATTGGAGGGTGTAGGTAGGGGAGAGGAAAATTTTCTTTAATTAATTTTAAAGAAACATTTCAGTTTCCGGTCTGCTATATAAAGCAAGAATTTGTATGGTTCTTTTTTCACTCTAAATAATTCATGAAACCCTTTGCCACTCTTATATGCCTTGACTATAACACCTGGAGCTATGAATTACACAGAAAATCTACAAAACCTTATTTGGTATATGATAAGGTATCATATAATATTCAATCCCATAGCAAATGGTTAAAAACTCCTTACATAACAGATTTCACTTTGATCTGGCTTGTGTGTGTGATCTTTAAAAGGCAATGCTTCGAGAAGTGACATCTAATGTAAGAGTCCCCAGTGTTCATCATTCCTGCAGGTTAATCTTTTCTTTAATGCCTTAGGTACTCACAAGCAATGAGGCGGGATAAATATATCAATCCAGCACATTCCGAAGTAACAGGCAGAGGAAGTCTGAACTCAGTGGTATGATGTGTCAGGAGAGAAGCTAAGCCTACCAGAATGTGCACCACTGAATTTGGGCAGTTGGCCAATGCTTAACACTGCCAGAGAAGTGCAATTTTATTTTAATCATCTATTTTTATGTCAAGGCCAAGAGCAGCATTTATACCAGCTCCAACTTCCCCATCAGTTATAGCAATATGCACTCCAGAGTTCTCAAGGTAGGGAGGCTGGATTTGCATATTGGTAGAGCAGAAAAATATATTCATTCCTTTCATCTTTGGAAGGTGGGACAGAGAGATAATCATGGACCAAGGACTAGATGTTTCCAAGTTTTTCAGTTCTAAAACATACCAGGCTAGGCAGATAACATTTGAATTGTGAGGTCAAAATACAGCCAAAAGACCATAGTATTTTAGAATCAGCTGTTTAGAGGAGCAGACAAATTATAGTGGTGCATTTTTTTAATAAAGATGAACTCCTTTGGGTCCAGTATAAACTCTGAAGATTGGAACACATAGATTTGTGACACACTAAGATGAAATAATTAACGAAGCCAGCATCATAAGTAAAATTAGAGACTAAAACTACCAAATGTACTATTTTGACAGGACTAATCTATCAAGTCTCTCTATAATCTAATGAGTTTTCATTATGACTTTTCTAGATTAGAACAGTTATTTGTATTTGTGCATATGCAGCCATAGGTAGGGGCGACAAAAAATAATTCAAAACTCAACTCCATCCAGCTTATAAAATCTTCAAGGGAATAAGGGTCAAATAACATATATTGACATTTTCTCTTAATTCCATCATATCTTTTGCATAATTCTTGTTTCCACATTCTGAATTCTATAACATGTCATATGTATAGTTTAGATTTTTCATCCAAGCTTAGCTTGTCCTTTCTGCTCCTCATTCTCTGGTTCTTGATAGAACTTTCTTCTTCATAAATCATAGCTATGCAATGCCACTCTTTCCTTTGATCTCATTTGAAATTAATACATTTTATTATAGTTTAGGGGTCTACATATTCTTTGTAAACTTTAATAATGTTTCTCCCCCTCAGATTGCTTAAAAGTATTTTTTCTTACATTTGTAATATCCAATTTGCATGATAGCTAATGTATTTATATTTTTGTTTTAAAAATTATCTCGACCTGTGTCTATTAAAAATTATGGAGTTCTGGACCTGATGTGAGCCATGATGTCAGCAGTCTAGTTCTCTGGATCTTCTCCATCGTACTCTAGACAAGTGGTCATCCAGGTTTGCCTGGACACCTTCAAGATAGGGGGCTTAGCACATCAACAAAGTAGTTTAAGTTATATTGGTTAATATCATTCATTATATTGTATCTTTAAATCATTTTTAAATAAGTTTTATCTCTAAATAATTTTTGTCAATTGGTCCTAATTCTCTTCTATGATACATACATCAAGTTTAAAACCTTGTCCACCTTACAACTTTCAGAATTTTGAAAACTATCCATTCCCTATCTTTTTCCATTCTCTAGGCAATTTCTGTATGTGATATGGTTTCATGACTATTTGACATATTTGAAACTACATTAGTTACTCTCTTCTGAATATGCTTCAGTTTTCTCAATTTGTTATAGACATGGAAATGTGCCACTCACATCCCTCTTCGATTTGCTGCCCATGTGAGGCCAGTGAGGTCCGAGGACAGCCTCCAGCTGTTAGTTCCTTCAGGGTCAGCCTCCGCTGCAGAGTACACAGCCCAACTCAGGTTATGCACTTCCCGGGGCAGCCCACATCTTTAGACTGAGGCAGGCAGAGGTATAAATGCCCAGTCATTTCTGTCTAAAGGGGGTTGACTGATGGACTATACCAGCTCCATAGCTCCCCAGTGAGTTAGCAAAGGCTTTATTTCACTTTTTCTTCTGCCTGATACTACTTCTCTCTCTTTTCACATATGTTCATTCTTAATAAACATCTTGTACTTTAAACTTGGTTTTGTCTGTTTACAGAGAACCTAATCTAAGACAGTATTTCTTTCTAAGACGCTACCTCTTTGCCCAGATTAGTTCAGAATGTTTTGAACCAAGTCCAGACTTCCTATTTATTTATATTAAAGATTATTTAAAAATTATTGAACCCAAAATATTGGATCCCAGTTTGCAAGGACGTTTTTGGATATAATTTTACCATCCCATGTGTTTGCTACTTCCAGGTTTTTTCATCTTAATGATTACCACCAACTACTTCCCAAAATTTTTGATAAAACATTCACTAAGTAATTTTTGAATATAGAGTCCTATTTACAAATCAATTCTTATCCAGTGAAGAATCCATTTTATTCTGTTTTCATATTGCTAGAGTAACTTTAGTTATCCCTCTTACATAATTCTTAATCACAGTATAAAATGTATACAAAAGGATTCACAAAGTCTATGGTTAATACACTGGTACTCTCATGCATTCACCATCCAGATCATAAAATAGACTATTGCCATCACCTCAAAGCTCTACAAGCCACTAACTCTACCCCTTTCTCCAAAGGTAACTTGCTTTCCTAACTTTAATGTCAAAGATTGATTTTTACTTTTTTAAAAAAAATTACTTTTATATAAAATGAATCTGATAGTAGATATTCCTTTGTGTCTGGCTTCATTCACTACATGTTTGTGAGATTAGTAAGTATTATGTATAGCAATACTACATTGATACTACATTGATTTTTATTCAGTCTCATTTTGTGAATATAGCTCAATTTGTTCATCTATTGGGACTCTTTTTTAGTTTTTGATTGAAAATACTGCCTTGAGTATTTTTATATTTTTGATATACTTAGTATAGATTTCTGTCAGATGTAAAAATATACAATTGATAGATCATGGATATGTCCATGTGAGTCTTTGATAGTGCCAGTTTTCCAGTTGTATGAATTTGCACTTCTACTTCCAGTGTATGAGAGATTCAGTGTCCAGCTGACACTTGTTACTGCCAGTGTTTTTCATGTTAACCATTCTGGTGTTGAGTAGGTAGTTGCATAGCATAGTTAACTTAATTTGCCTTTCATTAACAATTAATGAAATAGAGCATTAGGGTATTAACCATTTGGATTTCCTCTTTGTAAAGTTCTTGTAAATCTCTTTTATCATTTCCTTATTTATTTATTTATTTTATTTCAGCACATTATGGGGGTACAAATGTTTAGGTTACATATATTGCCTTTGCCCCACCTGAGTCAGAGCTTCAAGCATGTCCATCCCCCAGATGGTGAACACCGTACCCATTAGGTGTGAATATACCCATTCCCTCACCCCCCCACCTGTCTAACACCCGATGAATGTTACTACTATATGTGCACGTAAGAGTTGATCAGTTAATACCAATTTGATGGGGAGCACATGTGGTGCTTATTTTTCCATTCATGTGATAACTTCACTTAGTAGAATGGGCTCCAGTTCTATCCAGGATGATACAGGAGGTGCTAGATCACCATTGTTTTCTGTGGCTGAGTAGAACTCCATGGTATAAATATACCACATTTCATTAATCCACTCATGCATTGATGGGCACTTGTGTTGTTTCCACATCTTTGCAATTGTGAATTGTGCTACTATAAATATTGTGCAAATGTCTTTTTTATAGAATGTCTTTTTTTCCTTTGGGTAGATGCCCAGTAATGGGATTTCTGGATCAAATGGTACATGTGGCTATCCAATGTTCCCAGCACAATTTGTTGAATAAGGATTCTTTTCTCTGGTGTATGTGTTTATCTGCTCTGTCAAAGATTAGATAGCTATATGAGGATGGTTTTCTATCTGGGTTCTCAATTCTGTTACATTGGTGTTTGTCTCTGTTCTTATGCCAGTACCATGTTGTTTTAGTTACTATAGCCTTGAAGTATAGCTTGCAGACTGATAAATTGATGCCTCCCAATTTGTTCTTCTTGCTTAATATTGCTTTTGCTATACGGGGTCTTCTCTGGTTCCATACGAAACATAGAATTATTTTTTCTAGATCTGTGAAAAATGATGATGGTATTTTAATAGAGATTGCATTGAATCTGTAAATCACTTTAGGTAGTATAGACATTTTAACAATGTTGATTCTGCCAACCCATGAGCATGGTATGGTTTTCCACCTGTTTATGTCTTCTGCTGTTTACTTCCTCAGTGTTTCACAGTTCTTCCTGTGGAGGTCTTTCACCTCCTTAGTTAAATATATTCCTAGGTATTTTATTTTCTTTGTAGAAGACTGAAACAGGATCTGCACTTCTCATCTCTCACCTCTCATCTCTCTCTTATTCAACTCATGGTGAATAACCAATTTACCATTTCTTTTTTGAAAACTGGGTTTTCTGTTTTTTACTGTTGATTACTAATTTTATATGGCTTGGATACAAGTACTTTGTTGGTTATATGTATTAAAATATTCTCCTACTCTGTGGCCTGATTTTGTAACATTCTTAATGTTTTCTAAAGATAAATGGACTTTAAAAAATATTTCTGAAGTTCAATTACCAACATTTTTCTTTATAGTTAGTTGTTCTTGTTTTCTGAGAAGAAATCTTAGCCTGCCCCCAAGGTCATGAAGATATTTTCCTAATACTGTTTTCCAGAAGCTTTATTGTTTTACCTTTCACATTTAGATATACACATAATCCCCCTGAAATTGACTTTGGTGAATGGTTTAAGATAAGGGATCAATATTCATATAGACAAAAAATTTATTGAAAAGGTTGTTTGCCGCCCGTCCCCACACTAATGTGTGGTGCTTGCTTCTATATCTAGTTTGCTGAGGATTTTTCTTCTTAATGATGAATACTGATTGAGTTTTACCACTGCTTTTCCTGTTTTTAATAAAATGATCATATAGTTTTTCTCATTTATTTTGTTAATGTGGTAAATTCCACTGGTTGATTTTTACTGCCAAGCCTACTTTGCATTACTGGAATGATCTCAATTTGTTTGTGCTATATTATCGTTTTATATATCATTAGATCAAATTGCTATATTTTCCTTTTCATGGTTTCTTTATATTTTCTTGCAATATTCTTGTCAGATTTTGGTGTAAGAGTTATGTTGGAATCATCCTAGAGATGTGGTCTTGACCTGTTAGAAACTATATTAGTGTTTGTTCAAGTTTTTACAGGACAAGGTAAAATGAATGTGATATTCTCACTTGCCTATTTTCCAAAACAGTTTATATACCATTGTTTCATTTCTACCTTAAATGGATGTGAGGGAAAACCCGGTGTTAAAGCTATCTGGGCCTGGAGTTTTCTTTGTGGGAAATCTTTTAATTTTAAGCTCAATTTCTTTAACAAATAGAGGACTACTGACATTTTCTTTCTTCTTGTGACAGTTTTGGTGTATTGTATTTCAAGGAATTTTCCACTGTTTCAAGTATATCAATATATAATTTCTATAATAGCCTGTTTTTTAATTTATTATATCATCTGTATGAACTGTAGTGCTCACCCCTTTTTCTTTTCTGATGTTGATAATTTGTCTTTTTTCTCATACATTTCTCTTTTTTTCCATAACCTGTGTTACTAGGTTTATCAATTTGGCTAATCTTTTTCAAAGAGCCAACCTGCAGCTTTGCTGGCCTTTCATTATTTTTTTTCCTCCTAATTAACTGATTTCTACCCTTATCTTTATTATGTTTTTTTCCTATATTGTCTTAGGGTTAAATTTGCTGATCTTTTTCTAGAAGCTCAAAATCTAGGAGGTAGAATTTTGCTTCTTTTTTTTTTTTTTTTTTTTTTGAGACAGAGTCTCACTCTGTTGCCCAGGCTAGAGTGAGTGCCGTGGCGTCAGCCTAGCTCACAGCAACCTCAAACTCCTGAGCTCAAGCGATCCTCCTGTCTCAGCCTCCCGAGTAGCTGGGACTACAGGCATGCACCACCATGCCCGGCTAATTTTTTCTATATATATTTTTAGCTGTCCATATAATTTCTTTCTATTTTTAGTAGAGATGGGGTCTCGCTCTTGCTCAGGCTGGTCTCGAACTCCTGAGCTCAAACGATCCGCCCACCTCGGCCTCCCAGAGTGCTAGGATTACAGGCGTGAGCCACCACGCCCGGCCGAATTTTGCTTCTTGAAATAGAAGTTTATATTATTGTGTTCCAAACATTCTTCTTCTCCAATACATACATTTAAAGCTATATTTCACTTTAAGATCTGGCATGGTTACAGCTCAGAATTATTACATGTTTAACTTCATTTTTTGTTCAAAACATTTTTATTTCCATTTTGATTTATTCTCCAACACATAGGTTATTTAGAGCCATATTGCTTAAACTCCAAATATTTTGATATTTTCTTGTTAGCTTTGTTGTTGATTTCTAATTCAATTCTGCTGTTAGAGAATATTCTCTGTGTATTCCAAGTCTTTGAGATTTATTGAGACTTCTTTGTATCCTGGCATATGATTTATTTTGTTAAATTATCCACATATATTTGAGAAAAATATACTATAGTTACTGTGTGTAAATCATATAAATATCAATTAGGTCAGTTTGGTGGATAGTGTTAATCAAATATTCTATATCTTTATTGGTTTTGCATCTGCTTACTGATTTTATGTCAGTTACTGAGAGAGGATTATTAAAATCTCTAACCATGATTATACATTTGTCTATTTCACTTTTAATTCTGTCAATTTTTGCTTCAGATATATTGAAACTGTGATATCAATATATATGAGTTTAGGATTATTGTCTTCTTGGAGTGACTTTTATCTTGGATTCAAACATACTTTGATATTAATATATTTAATAGCTTCATTTTTGTTAATTGATACTTTTTTTATAATTTTACTTTTCTCCATTATATACTTTTTTATAGTGTACTTCTTTAAAAAGCATATAATTGAGTTTTATTTCATACAGACTGATAATCTTTCTATTTTAACTAATCTTTAGTCTATTTACATTTAATTACTAATATATTTAGATTAGAGGCTACTGTCTGTGTATTTGTCCCATCTGCTCTTCACTTCAATATTCCTCTTTCATTTCTTATCCTTCCTGGGTGTATAATTCTAATTTGGCAATAGTTTTCACTGTTTTCTTCCTTTCACAAAGGCATCTACCATCCCTCTTGTTCTTTTGCATGTAATGTATCTTTTATCTTTAGCTATATGTACTATTTTCTTCTTGTCTTTGGTATTTACACTTTTTATTCTGATGTGCTTTCTTTGTTTTATTGCTACCCCTGCATTTCTTAAATATGTTGCCTTTTAAAATCAGACTTTGAAAATTATGGACCATTATCGCTTAAAATATTTCTCCTACTCCATTTTTGTACATGTATGTAAAATCATTTGACTAAAATCAAGTAGTTTCTTACATGTGTTCTGTTATTTTTATTTATTTAATTATACTTCACTTAATGTGAGTCTTTTTTTCTGTTATGTTTAGTCTGCTGGTAATCCATCTACCGATGTTTTTCTTTACAATTAATTGATTTTTTTAGTATGGTTTTATGTTCACAGCAAAATTGAGAGGAAAGTACAGAGTTCCTATACAACCCTGCCCCCACACATGTATAATAATGTTTTGTTTCTAACCCATCTTTTGACCTTATTTGAACTGTGTCTAATTCTGCAATTAGTAAAAAGAACATCAATTGAGTTTTTAATTTTTTGTTGTCATATAATTTTTAAATATATTAGTCACAATTTGTATTGTTTTAAGCCACCAAATTTGTGGTAGTTTGTTATAGCACCAATAAGAAAGTAACACAGATATAATTCATTTTCTTTCCTTTACTTTGCAATCCAGGATACTCTCTTTATTTTAAGATCATCTGATTAGCAACCTTAATTCACTCTGCAATCATAATTCTCCTTAGCCTTGTAACATAACATACTTGTTGATACTGGGGATTAAGATCATTTTTGATCTATTCACAGTACCTCTATATAGAAATTTATGTAACCGTTAATTCTTTGCACTAAATCTTAGAATGCATTATGTGTTGTTAAGTATGATATGTTAATTCAGACATTACATAGAAATAACAATTTAATAGCTAAATTATGGGGACAGTTTGTTATTAAAGGAAAAATAAGGTTTTTTTAATTACTATGGCCTTAACATCATCTTAATTTGTCATTTGTCACTAGTCCAGTAAACATATTTTAATATACAGGATATTAAGTGTGTACTTTGGTTTTAGAATATACATTTCTCTGGGAAACTTTAATTTAGCTTATTTAATTTGCATAGCTTTTCAAAAATATATTACAAGGATCATAAAGCATATTTTTCTTTTGTGAGGCCAAAATAGTGGTGAAGTGGTGAGCCTCTCTCTGCAGCTTTAGGCTTTAACAGTAAGGTCTTTGGCTACGGCAAAACCAAAGGGGGTTTGAGCTCAAGAGCAGAATGATGATGAAGCCATGTTGGTTGCTGACAGATATGTTCCTGAGCATATATGACTCAGTTCTCAGAGCCTTCTAGGAACAACTGGGTAACTGGGACCCAATTGCCACCGGCCTTCCCAGCTTATAAATTTCAAGAAAACAACTATTACTTGTTATTCACATATTTAACCAATGCTGTTACTAAGCCTTTATGCTTACATAAGATAACTATCAGCAGTAACTATTTGGATTGTCACTCTAACATATAAGAATTGAAAATCATTTTGGTTAACAAGAATTCAGGCTGTAGTAGGATAGGCCACCCTGTAGGAGTTATAATAGCATATTTAGACCTAGTTTAGTATTCAGCTGCTCTGTGTCATTGGAGAAGTTACTTAACTTCTCTGCCCACTTTACTTCCTCTGCAAAATGAAGGACCTTGAGGACATTATCCCTAAGATCTCTGCTAGTGCCCACAGTCTTAATTAAAAGTCATATGTTCCTGGCTAGAATATGAACTTTTTTAGTACAGGGGCTCTGTTTCATACTTCCTTCATATTCACTGCAGAAGTAAGAAAAGCACTGGGAAAAATGGATATTTAATGCTCACTAAAGTGAAGTAAACTAATTTCAAGTATCTTTTATGCATCATTGCTCTTTAATATTTGAGTTATTTTAAGAAATATTTTAATATTAAAGATTATAAATTTTAAATGACTATGTGGTATGCTTCTCGGAGATCTAGAAATATTCATCAGTTTGATTGCTTACTATTAGCTAATAAGCTTAACAAAAACTTAAAATTATGACATTCCCTAATTCCTGGCAATTAATAAAAACCATACACTCTACCTACCACAGTTCCTCATTGTCTTTTACCATAAGTACTATCAGAGCTGGGGAGCATTTGAGATGTGAAAACAATCTCAAGGGGCTGGGCCAGTGGGCTATTAGATGTAAATGCCAGAGATGTTTTATATATTGCTCCACCTGGAAGATCAGTGATTGCCGTAGCACTGATGAGGAAAGGTGAAAGAAGAAAAAGAATCACCAGGCTGTGGCAATAGAGTTGCAGGTGACCAAGCCATATTTAAAATTTAGGTTAGCATAAACACCAAGGTGTTGAGGTGCCCAAGGACACGGATCTGAATGAGCCTTTTAGAAAATGAGCTGATTCTTCTATGAATGTTTTCTAGCTGATACATCCTGCAGTGCCTGTTCCACCTGAAAGCAGCAACTCTAGAGGCTGCTGCCAAATTTAATTAAGTTAATAGAAAAAGTAAGAAAAAATAGAAAACATTCCATTTACATACTATAAATACTTTGAGGAAACAGGAATCTAAAAATGCATAAAACTATGTCAGAAGAGGAAAGAAATCTGTGCTGATTTTTTCTTGGTACAAAAAGGATGGCGACTGACTAAAATAATCCATATCTCCCCTTGCAATAAACCCAGAAACAGAGTCTGGATAAAAAGGGAAACTAACTACAGGGAGATTTTTTTTGCTTGCTTAAGTAACATTAAGAGAAAAGAAAAAAAGGTTAAATACACACATTCCATCAGAAGGTGCCATGGAACAATTTTAAAAGAATTAATAGCCCTGCATTGTAGCTAAAATCAAGGAAGGCGTCCTCATATTGCCATTTCTGGTTGTTGAAAAGCTGATAATAGGAGAAAATCTTCAAATGAAATGAGAATTGCCTCTGAAATATTTCAAAGGGAAACAAACCATTGAAACAACACCCACGTGCATCATGCAAATTTTTGAAAGGTCAAGGATTTTCAAGAAGGAAAATTAGACAGTGAAAAGCCCTGTGTTTTGAAAATTACCCCTCTCGCTTCATTGCTAACAAATCCACAGAATGCTGCATATATTTCCACTGTATTTAATGAACTTAGATAAGGAACAAAGGAAAGTGACAACTTAAAATTAATTCCCTGACAGCAATGAAAAATAAAATTTTTAAGTCAGGTGGGTTTTTTCATACTTACTAATTAAGCTGTCACATTATTTTCTAGTTACATTTTACACCTGGATTTACTTGGGCTGCCCACTCTGCTATCAAATCAAGTACACGCTCATCCAGTAAGAATAGAGTTAATAAACCATGTTAGATGAAGCAAATATTAAAAGAAGAAATGGAAAGTTAGATCAAAGTTGGCAGTTACCACTGTACTTTATTTTCCTTATGCCCTTCTAAATTTATTTACATATTTATATAGTCAACAGTATAAAAAGTATTAATATTTTATGACAATATTTTTTACATAGGAAGTTAAAAGTAGGGTTTATTTTACCTTTACAATAATATTACTATGCTGTCATTTTCTTTTAGAAAAGCACACGTTTATAATTTTCAGAATTTATTTAAAATATAGGCAACTTAAATATGCAATTGAATATTCTCATAATTGAAGCAGTTTGAAATAAATATTTAATAATTGAGAATTTAATAAAGTTGATTTTAAAATTATATTTTCTGATGCTAGAGATAAAAATAATTCTAAAATCTATAACCATGGATATATTAATAGAAAGTAAAATGTTAGTAAATATAGACCTAAAATATTGGGAATCATTTTCAGTGATTTCATGATGCCATATCTTGTAAACTAGATTGAGAGTCTTTTCTCTTAATATATACTTAAATATTTGTTAAATGAATGAATTAATGTATTATTGAATGGATAGGTATATTTTTGAAACACACACACACCCAGAGTCATTCATTTATTGCCTAAGACAGTTATGCTTAGTGGAGTTAAATAATAAACTATGAAGCTTTACTAATCTTTTATAATCACTTACAGAAATGTTTGCAGATATGAAATTATTTTTTTCAGTATTTGACACTCCTACATTCCTAAATATAGGTGATAGATTAAAAAATGTCAATTTTAGTAGAAAAATATTACCATAATAATGTGCTAATATGGAAGTAGTAAACATTCAACTTACAAATAGGCTATACTAAAGGACATTTCAGGAAAAAAAGTTAAAAATCAGTTGAAAATAACCTAATATTTTTCTGCCCCTTTTCCATCACCTCTCTACCTTTCTGCTCTTCTTGCTTTCTATATTTTATTTTCAAGAATAAAACCTGCCACATATCCAGAACAGGTAGCTGCTAAACAAATTGTCACAGGCTAACATTTGGGGTTAATTGACATGTGAACACTATGGAATTATTGGCCCTGTGAGGAACTTTAATAAGGAAATTGACTCTGAACTCTGCACTAATTCATTTGTCTCATCACAGTCTTATAAGGGAGGACTAGACTCTCCATTAGACTGTCAGTTAAAATTACTAGAAACATTTTTTATGATATTTATGTCATCTTCAATTCTTCTTAGGCTCAACCAACTTTAAAGTAGGACAAAATCAAAAGAGTGAGAAAGCAAGAGCCCTGGTAGAACCCAAGGAGGAAAAATACATGAAAAATCTGGGGCAGCTAAAGACGTTTGCAATTAGTATTTACTACGAATTTTATTTAAGTAAACAATTTTTTATAATTTCAGCACTATCACACGGGATATTTAAGCTTGCTGTTATTTACAATGAAGTCAATGTCAAAATTATGGTCACATAATTAGAAATAATTTTTTAAAATATATATATCATCTTTATATAGTGTTTGAGTTCCTTAATGAATGTGCTGAAATTGAATGTTTGTAAAGGGATTCATACTTTACTATTGGCGTGTATTAAAATTTAATGAATCCTTTACTTCCATTTATTACTCAGTCAATTCTTGATTAGTTATTCTTTAATTTTTAGCTTTGAACATCTTATTTGTCCAGACTCACCCAGTTATTTTCAAGTAAATACTTCATTTCAAAGCTACTTTGATGAGGAATATTTTTAAAAGTATGAAGTGAATATTAAATTCCTAAATTAACTTTATTTGGAATTATGAGTATTGTACTCTCTTTTGGCAAGACTATTTACTTGTAACTGAGCATGGGTGCTTAATAAAAATTCTGCCTTATGACTAGTGAAGTAGTTCCAGAAAAACACCAAGAAGCTTTAGTGCGGTAAATACAAAAGATTGGCAACTGTTATGAAGTTGTAAAACAATTTATTAGAGTATATAAAAGCCACACTAGCAACAAGAGTGTACTCTTGATACTAACTCAAACACTAAAGAGTATGATTAGCTATAATTTTACCTTCTGTTATTATTTTTTGAGCATAAGCTATGTAAATTCAATATGTTACCATTATTTAAACCAGTAAAATGTAGAAATACACTCTGGGATTTGTACTAATCATGTATTAATCATTTGTTTTAACCATGTAGTGTAATTAAAAACCTTCACTCAGAAACAAATTTTAACATCTAATGTACTTTAGATTATTGGAAGTCACCAAAATAGATATTCATTAATTTACTCATTCACTCAAAATTGATATTAGTTTATATATATATATATTTTTTTTTTAATTTCAGCCTATTATAGTGGTAGAAATGTTTAGGTTACATATATTGCCTTTGCCTGACCCAAGTCAGATCTTCAAGCATGTCCATCTCCCAGATGGTGTGCATCGCAACTATTAGGTGTGAATATACCCATGCCCTCCTACCCTCTCCCACCTCCCCAACACCCGATGAATGTTACTACTATATGTGCACATAAGTGTTGATCAGTTAACACCAATATGATGGTGAGCACATGTGGTGCTTGTTTTTCCATTCTTGTGATACTTCACTTAGTAGAATGGGCTCCAGCTCTATCCAGGATAATACAAGAGGTGCTAGTTCACCATTGGTTTTTGTGGCTGAATTTTATATTGCTACTGTTACAAACTGCCACAAACTTAGTGGCTTAAACAAAACATATTTGTTGTCTTAAAGATCTGAAGGTTGGAATCCAAAATGGGCCTTATGGGCTAAAATCGAGATATTGACAGAGCAGTGTTGTTTCTGGAGACCGTAAAGGAGAATCTGTTTCCTTGCTTTTATCAGCTTCTAGAGGCCATTTGCATTCCTTGTTTCATGACCCCTTCTTCCATTTTTAAAGTACATCACTCCAACTTCTGCTTCTGTTATCACATCTCTTCTTTAACTCTGACCCTCCTGCCTTCCCCCTGTGCATGCCAGACCCCATGCTAAGTGCTGGGTATATAGTGTTGGTGAGGAAGACTTAGTTCATGCCAATGGATCTTAATTTGGGCTGGAGAGCCAGAATAAAAAGTGCAGGGGTGAGCCCATTTATCTACTATACTTAGATGTTCTTTTTTATGACTTTTCTAAACTTCATTAATCCATCCTCTTGAGTTGTAATAAAGATATTTTAAACTGGCAAGTTTATCTCTGCAACTTTTGTTTAAAACGTTTTTTAGGGGGTGACTCATTCTCTTTTCAGTAAATGTACATTCTTTCCAATTTCTTTCCCACTATTTCTTTCTAAGAAGGTTACCTGGGTAGAGAATGGGGCTTCATGACTTCCCAGAAGTAGAAGAGAGAGCTTTGAAGCCAGTGGATATCCACTGCCACCTCACTAATACCTGCTGAGCTGGTCTAGTCTAGTTCTTCAATCCATGCATTGATCACACATTATCAGGTGTGGCTGCTGAATATGTCTTTGGTTCTCTGGGAAGCTTTCAAAGCTTACTGGTTTTCTTTGGATGACTCAACCAACAAACTTTTGGCTCTTTCAGTTAAGACCCTACAGACTCCTGTGATACTTCAGATATCCTATATCTGGACACCAGCTAATCCATCTTGCAACTGCTTATACTGGGGTTCATCACTTCTGTCTATGGTATCTCCAAAAGGCATTTGACATTCTGCACTATCTCTGAAGTATAGGGTAACTTCTGAGTTCCTTTAAGACATTAGAGAGTTGACAGATTCTCTTTCTGTCTCTCTCTCTCTCTCCATTCTTTTTCACCTTTTCTTTCTCCTCTCTCTCCATCTAACCATGCCATGATGCCATCATTAATTTTCTGGGGTTGACATAGGGCCATCTAGCTTAGTAGTCAAACTTAAATTGAGAAGGTGAGAGAAAAATTCCTTCTGCTTTTGGCTCTTTTCTCAACATATCTAAAACTTTCTTCTTCTCCAGGCTAATTTCCCTCGGTGAAGGGAATCCTAACACACTTCTCACATCTTCCTTGTCCTAATCTAGTTTCTTCTTCCAACACTGGGTAAGATGAACTCTTCTTTTGGTTTATAACAAAACCTATCAAAGTTCTGCTGGCTGGCTCTTGATACGCTGATAGGAATAAAAGACTTTAGACACTTTTCCTTCAATTACCTTAATGGCTATTTTTCATATGAATTTAAAAAATAAATTTTTGAGGCTGAAAGTTGACATATTAGACCTATGTTCTCAGTAGCATCAGCCTTCTCTCTGATTCCTAGAGCTTTGGTGAGGCAGAGGTGGGAGGATTGCTTGAGAGCAAGAGTTCAAGACTAGCCTGGGCAACATAGTGAGACTCTTGTTTCTGAAAAAAATTTTTTAAAAAAATGAGCCCAGCCCGTTGTGGTGGCCTGTGTCTGTAGTCCTAGCTACTCAGAATGCTGAGGCAGGAGGATCGCTGGAGCCCAGGAGTTCAAGGCTGCAGTGAGCTCTTGTCTATCCAGCCCAGGTGACGAGCAAAACCCTGTCTCTCCAAAAAATACACACACACACACACACACACACACACATATAAAACAACAAAAGATCTTTAACTAAAAAAAATAATTCACCAGTACTGAACTACTCTTTCCATTTTCTTCTATAGCAGTCCTTAAGGTGCATTCATTGGACAACTGGGGTCACTGAGATGTTTTCAGGAGTCTGTAAGGTCAAAATTATTCTCAAAATAACATTAAGATATGCTTTGCCTTTTCACTGTGTGGATATTCTCAGTGATGGTGGAAAAGCAATAGTAAGTAAAACTGATGGTGCCTTAGTACAAACCAAGGCGGTGGCACCAAACTATGATACTAGTCATTGTGGCTTCACTGCCCTCTACTTGCAGTAAAAATAAACAAAATGCCAATTTAACTTAAGAATGTCTTTTTCTGTTCCTGCTGCTATAACAAAATACTACAGACTAGGTGACTTATAAATAAGAGAGCTTTATTTCTCACAATTCTGGAGATTGGGAAGTCCAAGGTAAAGACACTGGCAAATTCAGTGTCTGGTGAGGGCTGTTCTCTACATCCAAGATGGCACCTTGCTGCTTTACCCTCACTTGGAGAAAGGAAGCAACAGGGGTATATCTGTGTTCTCACATGGTAGAATAGATGGAAGGAGACTAGGGCAGTCCCTTCAATCTCTTTTATAAAGTCACTAATCCCATTCAGCAGAGCTCCACTCTCATGATTTAATCACCTCCTAAAGGTACCACTCTGATACTATTACATTGGTGATTAAGTTTCAACATACGAATTTTGGGGGACACATTCAGATCAGAGCCAGCAGTCTTGATAAAGCAGTAAATTTTTTTTTTTTTTAATTTCATCTTGTTATGGGGGATACAGAATTGCAGGTTACATACGTTGATCCTGTACCGCCTTTCCCCCCAAGTCAGAGCTCCAGGCGTGTCTGTTTCCCAGGTCGTGCGCATTGCACCCATCATGAGGTATATATCCCTCCCTTCCCCACCCCCCCTTCCCGAGTCAGCACCTTCAAGTGTTACCATTCCCCAAATGGTGCGCAATGCACTCATTGTGTAGGCATACCCCCATCCCCTCCCCCACCCCCCCACCTCAGTCTGATATCCAATTGGTGTCGTTCCCAGATTTGTATTTAGATGATGATCAGGGAAACCAATTTTCTGGTGAGTACATGTGATGCTTGTTTTTCCATTCTTGGGATACTTCACTTAATATAATGGGTTCCAATTCTCTCCAGGAGAACCATAGAGATGTCGTATCTTCATCATTCCTTATACCTGAGTAATATTCCATGGTATACATATACCACAGCTTACTAATCCAATCATGTATTGATGGGCATTTGGGTTGTTTCCACATCTTTGCTATTGTGAATTGTGCTGCTATAAACATTCAGGTACATGTGTCTTTGTTAAAGAATGACCTTTTTTCCTTTGGGTATGTGCCCAGTAATGGGATTGCTGGGTCAAATGGCAGGTCTACTTGAATCTGTTTAAGATACCTCCATAATGCTTTCCACAGGGGTTGCACTAGTTTGCAGTCCCACCAGCAGTGTATTAGTGTTCCTGTCTCTCCACACCCATGCCAACATGTGTTGTTTTGGGTTTTTTTGATAAAGGCCATTCTCATTGGAGTTAAGTGATATCTCATTGTGGTTTTGATTTGCATTTCTCTGATGATTAGGGATGTTGAGCATTTTTTTCATATGTTTGTTAGCCATTCTTATATCTTCTTTCGAGAAGTTTCTATTCATGTCCTTTGCCCACTTTTTGATAGGGTTGCTTGATTTTTTCTTGCTGATTTTCCTGAGTTCTAAATAGATTCTTGTTATCAGTCCTTTATCTGATGTGTAGTATGCAAAAATTTTTTCCCATTCTGTAGGTGGTCTCTTTATTCTCTTGACTGTTTCTTTGGCTGTGCAAAAGCTTTTTAATTTAATCATGTCCCATTCATTTATTTTTGTTGCTGCTGTGATTGCCTTGGGGGTCTTCTTCATAAATTCTTTGCCTAGGCCAATGTCTGTAAGAGTCTTTCCTACATTTTCTTCTAGAATTCTGATTGTATCACGCCTAAGGTTTAAGTCTGTTATCCACCGTGATTTGATTTTTGTGAGAGGTGAAAGCTGTGGGTCCTGTTTCAGTCTTCTACAAGTGGCTAACCAATTCTCCCAGCACCATTTATTGAATAGGGATTCTTGTCCCCAGAGTATATTCTTTCCCGCTTTGTCAAAAATTAGGTGACTATATGAGGATGGTTCTGTATTTGGATTTTCTGTTGTGTTCCACTGGTCTGTGTCCCAAAGCAGTAAAATTTTTTGATCTTACAAAATATCCTGAGAGATGATAATGGCAAATATGCATAGAACACTTGCACTGCACATAAAGGTCTTTTTCTTGGGGAAAGGAACTTGTGTGATTATTTAGGTTGGGAGTTGAAATGGCCACTTTTTAAAAAATGGAATATCATTTTTACTTAAAAGAACTGATAAGCAAGTAATTACCCTTAGCTAATTTGGCAGACATTTTCACAAAAATAAACAAAGTGGCCTTACACTTCAGAGAAACAGCTGAGAATATCTGTTTCCAATGGGAAAATATGAGCTTTCAAGTGAAAATTAGGCATTTTAGATAGCTTATTTTCTCCAATGTAGAATTGACTGCTTCCCCATACTTAAATACTTTTCTGATAAATTGATAATATCAATGAATGTGTTTATGTTGTACAATGAACCATTATTTTTCAAATACATTACAAATTCATACATTGGTAAAATGATCCATTTAGAGTGCAGATAGACTGATAGATTTAAAAGAGTATGAAAAGTTCATTGATGAGGTTTTCACCCTACAACTAACCTTTAGGAAATTATCACTTGATGAGTTTTAATGACATGTTAAAGAATACCAGACATAAGTATCTGGAAAGATTATTAAAATACCCCTCTGTGGAGTTGTGTTTTCCTCACATGCTTCAACTGTGTGAGAATAACACACCAGAGAGACTAACATGTGCTAGACATTTTGTTATATGCTTGAAATACAATATTGAACCAAATAAGATACCTCCTCGCTGAATAAACAAAATTATTCTTACTATGTCTCTGGAGCCTGGAACAAGAGGTAGCCAATGATTATTGGTTTTTGTAAATAGTTCTATGTACATTCTCAGCTGATTTTTCTGATTTCTTTTTCATTATTTTTTACTCTTTCCTTTTAAAAGGTTGTATTTGTTAGGGTACTGGTTTCCTTTTTTCCTTTCTATGCTTTCTTTTTGGGTACTTGTTCACTTAAATATATTCACCTGTCATTTACATGCTCTGGACTCTCAAATATACATTGCTAGTTTCAGCCAGCTAGTGTGAGCTACGAAAACTTCAAACTTCAATTTTGAATTATCAGCTTAATTTTTTTTTGCCTAGAAATATCAATAACCCTTCAAAACCAATATATGTCAAAACAGATTTAATTCTCTAGCCCTACTCCTTCTTTATTCCAAATCCTTTTCTAGCAGGTAGTCTGGGTCAATTAGCCAACTGTATCACTTCAGCATTTGATGACCATCTCTTTTTCATGCTGAAACTGAGTAACATAGTCTGATTTGTGTGTGTGTGCACATACGGGTGTGTATACACACATATGCACATGCATATAAAATATGTGATTTCATTTATTTTGTTGCTGTTTCACTTTTATACAATGTTACATATATTATTCTCTTTTAATCCTCTAGCATACTTTTTATTATATTTCAAAATATTAAGGGGATACAAATGTTTTAGGTTACATGGATCACTTTTGTAATGGTTGAGTCCCAGCTAAAGGTGTGCCTGTCACCCAAATGGTGTTCATAGTACCTGTTAGGTTTTTGACCCTCCCCTCTGGTTGATTTCCACTAGTTTTACTTCCTTCTGTGCACATGTGTGCTCATTGGTTAGTTCCAACTTAATAGTGAGTACATGTGGTGTTTGTTTTCCCATTCTTGAGATACTTCACTTAGGAGAATGGTCTCCAGTTCCATCCAGATTGTTGCAAAAGGTATTAATTCGTCTTTTTGATGGCTGAGTAGTACTCCATGGCATACATATACCACATTTTATTAATCCACTAAAGAATTGCTGGGCATTTGGGTTGATTCTACATCTTTGCAATTGTGAATTATGTTACAATAAACAGTCAAGTTCAGGTGTCTTTTTGATGAAAAGTCTTTTTTTCCTTTGGGTAAATACCCAAGAGTGGGATTGCTGGACTGAATGGTAGGTTTACTTTTAGTTCTTTGAGAAATCTTCAAACTGTTTTCCATAGAGGTTGTACTAATTTGCAGTCACTTTAAATAGCTAATTCATATAACACAAAATTACCTATTTAAAGTGAAAAATTCAGTGGCACTAGTGCAACTACCACCTCCATCTAGTATAAAATATGTCATCACCCCAAAAGAAAATTTTATACCTATTAAGCAGTTACTTTCTATTCCCTACTCCTCTCAGCCCCTGGTTACCACTAATCTACCTTTTGTCTCTATGGGTTTTCATATATTGCATATTTCATATAAATATGTAGCGGCATTCACTTAATGTTTTGAGATTCACAGTCATGTTTTATTCATTGTTTTGTTGGTTTTTTAATTTAACTGTTATTTTTAGTACCTCGGGTACATAATAGTTGTATGTATTTATGTGTTATGTTTTGATACAGGCACACAATGTGTAATAATCAAGTCAGGGTAATTGGAGTATATGTCACCTCAAGCACTTATTTCTTTGTGTTAAGAACATTCCAATTCCAATCTTGTAGTTATTTTAAAATATACAATACCTTATTATTGATGATAGTCACCCTATTGTACTATCAAATATTAGACTTCTTCATTTAATCTAACTATATTTTTACACCTATGTTTTATTCACTTTTAAAGTTACCATTCTGATAAAATCCAAATGTGTAATGTAACTTCAGAAACCTCAATTCTTATGTAGAAATCATCAAGGCAGCCTCAGGATTTGGATAAGTTTACACACTTATAATAAAAGTAGTAAAAGCAAACACAATCCCTCATAAAATGGACAACTTAGCTATTTTAAGAAATAGCCTAACTTAAAAGAAGATGTCTAGGTAAGTGCTGTCATTGGAGACTTGGGAGATATCAAATCCAATCAAAAGGATCAGAATGTATCCCCAGGCTGAAGAAAGATGAAACTCATTCAATTGTGTTGTAATCTTGTTTTAAGAAGTAATGATGTGATAAGCATTAATAGATAATAGAAAAGTAGACAGAAAGAAATTGTAAGTATTTAGGTAACATAGTCCAAAGAAAAGAGAAAATGGATCTGACACAGATATTTAAAGCACAAGGAAAATCTATTTTGTCGTGAGGAAGAGATAGTTCGTCAAACTTCTCTGTAGACAGGAAGAAATATCATTCAAGACAATCTCATTCTCTTTGCTCTAATTCTATGCTCATCAAGAGACCTTGAGGTTATTTGTTTTGAAGTTTGATACTGGTAAGAACTCCTGTGGATAATGGACATGAGCATTCCTGTTTGGAAACACATTGGTCAGTGTTCTCCTGTACAAGAAGTTTGTTTTGCATTAATCAGTCTATGGCACCTAGCACCTAATATAAACCATACGTAGAAAATGTGAACTGAATGAACCAATAAGTGGACAAAGCATCTATAATACTTTGCTTAATCTTGATATGGATAGCATAAGCTGAAGAAAAAATATATATTTAGTCATTTTGCCATCTTTTATCCAATGTAAATCATTTGGAAATTTGGGTTATTAAAATGTCTGATCATGCATTACATAACTGGGTAGAAAAGAATAAATGAATTAACAAGTTGCCTATGGCAATTAAATAGATTGTAAAGGTAATATTAATATGGATATTAATACAGTGAACATTCAGTAGAAATCAAGATGAATATTTTTGTCCAAATATTACTATTCAGAGATAGTATACTAAAAGATTGTTCAGCAGACATACTGGCTTCCTAAGAATGACTCAGACACTCAGTGTATCCAAGGACTCTCAAAATTCCACTGTGGGAAATACTTTCCACTTGGAGAAATTGCTAGTGTAATTAACTCTGGAAACCATGACATCCCCATGAGCTTCCTTTTTGGTAAGAAATCTCAGGGATAATTGCAAGAGCCATTTTTAATAAGATAGAGTTAGATTGCTGATTAGT
The DNA here is from genome assembly GCF_041146395.1 of Eulemur rufifrons. Lineage (NCBI taxonomy): Eukaryota > Metazoa > Chordata > Mammalia > Primates > Lemuridae > Eulemur > Eulemur rufifrons. The sequence goes on from NC_090984.1 coordinate 80,533,312, forward strand.
TTTTTAAGGCTACATTTTTATAATTTATTTGAAGACATTTCTTTTGTATAATACCAATGTTGCAACTTGCTCAAAATTCAGCATGTTATGTCCTCCTAGGGACCTAGTTGCTTTAGTATATTATTCCTATTATTAGATCTTCCTATTGTAATGAATCTATTCTAAATAAGTATGAATTTATTGAAAATCTTCTTTTTCTCTTTGTAGTGATTTTCAGTAAAGACTACTATTATATCAAGAGTTGATGAAAATAGTTTTCTGATTGTATTGCCTAGCAGCTTTCAGAATTATTTTATCTGGGTGTCTTAGTCAATTACAGTGAATGCTGCTTACAGTGAATCCAAGCAGATGAGAGAAAAAAAGGTTAGGCATGGCATTTTCTACTTGTGCAAACTACTTGATTGCATCCTCAAACATCCCACAAATACTCCAAAGTTCAACTCCAAAAAGGGTTGCCAACTGTACCTTGATGCATTCTCATGTTTCATTTTCCAACAGAATGATCTTAGGTTTTGTTGACATCCAAAACATTAACCAGAATTTTCTCAAAGTAAGCTGAAAAAACCCTCATCATTAGCTCAAAAATGATTAGAGTTAATCAAAGCCAAGAACTCTTTTTATTACCTATCAGAATGTAAGAGGAATTTTTTTCAAAAGTATAAAAATGTTAGAGCAGCATGCAATTCTCAAAAGAAAGAGATGATTGTGTTCTAAGTCATGTGTGTAATCTTCTGCTGAATGTAGTTGAATCTTTTTCCTTGCTATCATTGGATGTATTATTCCTGTGTTCACCTAGTGGAATCAAGTAGAAAGATCTTCTCTGGTTCCTGCTTAAAGGAGATGGTACAGATGGATGTGTTCCGGAGGGCTGGGTTGGTTTCTAAAATGGAGAAATATTAAATCTTATCATTGAAATATTAGTTTTAAATGACTGGATGAATTGGGAAATTCAATAAGGCTGAGGACTTCTGTATACCTTTAATATCTTTCTTGAGTATTCTATATCCATTTACTACTTATAGGACATTTGAAAAAAATGGTGCATATAATTATATATTGTAATACCTAATTAGGTCATTTTTCAAGCACATAAAAATCTCTGCTCTCCATGGTTAGAAAAATTAATAAATTTCTTTTTATGCTCAAGTTTGAGTTATTGACATGTGAACCAAATTCCACCTACAATCAAACAAAAAACTGTCTATTAGATACAATTCTCTTTTAGTCAAAAAACTTTTATAGATCTTCTACCACGAGCCCAATACTACTGGGAACACACACACACACAAATACCCTACCTTTCTAGTTGTTAGTCTTACAGTACAGATACGTAGAAAGTTGATGCCATAGAAGGATAGACTTGAAAGCGTCTAAGAAGTCCTTACAGAGGAGGACATGTTTGAGAAGGAACTTGAAAGAACGTAGCCACTTATCAGGGAGATCAGGAAATGAGAACCATTTCAGTTGTGGGCAGGGGATGAGATAGAGGGGAAAGAGGGAGAGAAGAGTCTATAGAAGCTTAAAAAACAAAGTGGGTTTAGAGTTCTGGAAACCTTTGAGAGGAATAGTAATGAAAAATAAGGTAAAAGAAGAACCCATGTAAAACAGAGGAAAAAAAACAGAGACAAAGAGTTATATAATAGAAGAGTTTTATAGGCTGTGTTAGTGACTTGGGGCTTTATCTTTTAGGAGATGAGGGAGCACCAATGTGTTTTAAATAGGTAATTTGTATGTTTAAAAAATGTCATTCCCTAGGTATGTGAAGAACAAATTCCTGCAGAAAGGCAGGAAGCAGATTAGTTAGGAAGCTGCTGATATCATCCAGGCAAGAGATGATGAATTAAGTACTGGAGTAACATGAATGGAAGGGGAAGATATAATCAGGATGGTATGTTTAGCTCAAAGGTAAGTACTATATTAAATATAAGATGCTTTCTGCCCTAAGATTATAAATTACTTATATATTTAATTTCTGGGAGACAGGGAAGAAAACCGATAGATATTACAAAGTGACTAGATGTGTTATAAACACACAATTTGATAAAAATATAATTACTATTTTGTGATTTGAATATTTCAGTTATTAGTAAATCTGTACACTGAAGATATGGCTCAGTGGCTACAAAAATACTTCCAGAATCCTCTAGCCTCCCTTTTGGTATGAACTTTCTCTGATCTCATTCTATGATAGAAATACAAAGTACAGTATCATTTTCTTTATAAAACAATAGCACAGAATAATTAAAGGATGGGTGTGACTTGGAGAGTTAAAGAGAATTTTTAGTAGAAAGTCAGCATAAGTGCAGGTACAGTGGTAGAAACTGATACAGTGCATGGAAGAGGCAGGAAAAATAATGATTTGACTGAAGCAGAGAATTTGTGTATGAAGCTAACTTTGGTTGGTAAGGGGCTCATTGCATACTGTGGAAGATCACGAATGCCTGGCTCAGGATTTCACACATTAGTTAATAGATTCATAATTTAAACTAATATACCATTATGTTGTAGCTACTCCATTTCAATCAAGTTTATTTATTTATTTATTTATTTTTTACATAGTCAGGGCTTCCGATTGCAATACATTTTAACACAGTTATATGTAATTGCTTTAGAGTCTGTCTACCAAACACATTGTGGTATCCTTTTCACTTTTCTTTCCTCCTTCCTTTATTTTTGATTTAAAACAAAATTACACCACAGAGTGTCCTAACACTCTGGATTAGTCAATAAGTTAATAAGCAAATACCTATATATTCATTAAAAATGAATAAAAATATTTAATATGCAAAAGTATGGTACCTCTAGAATAGTTTATTTTCAGAGTGCAGGTACAACCTGCATTTTTTGTTATGTTTTACCCTGACATTTCTTATGTATTTTTTAAAACAAAATCTAGTTTCATTAAAAAATATTTTGGGAAAATGGGGAAAATTTATTGTACACAGAGATTTATACACTGTATATTTATTATGTAATAATAAACAAAGCCAGTATAGAAATTATATAGACAGCATGGCTAAAATCCAAAGTTAAAAATTCTATTGTCCACTCATTTATAGCACCTTTTTTTTTTTGTTTAACTGATATATAAGTGACAAATAAAATTTTTATATATTTAAGGTACACAATATGATGTTTTGACATACATATACATTGTGAAATGATTACCAAAAACAACCTAATTAACATAGCCATCATTTCACATAGTTACCTTTTTGTATATTGTGAGAATCTTTAAGATCTACTCTTTTATCAAATTTCAAATAAATAATACATTATTATGAACTATAGTCATGATGCTGTACATTATGTCTCCAGAACTTATTCATCTTAATACTGAAGGTGTGTCCCCTTTGACCAACATCTCCCTGTTTTCCCTAGTCTTTGGTCCCTGGTAACCATCCCCTCCTGCTTGCTCTCTGTTTCTTTGAGTTTGACGTTTTTAGATTACATATATTAGCAATATTATGCTATATTTATTTGTCTTTCTGTGTCTGGCTTAATGTTCTTCAGGTTCATCTATGTTGTCATAATGACAGGATTTCCTTCTTTCTTAAGGCCAAATAATATTCCAGTGTGTGTAACATTTTCTTTATCCATTCATTTGTTTATGGATACTCAGGTTGATTCCATATCTTGGCTATTTTGAATCATGCTGCAGTTAACACAGTAGTGCAGATATCTCTTTGACATATAGATTCCATTTCCTTTAGATAAGTACTCAATAATGCAATTTCTGGATCATATGGTAGTTCTAATTTTAAATTTTTAAGGAAATTCCATACTGTTTTCCATAATGGTCATACTAATTTACATTTCCACCAACTATATGCAGTGGTTTCCTTTTTTCCACATCCTTGCCAACACTTGTTATGTTTTGACTTTTTGATGATGGCTGTCCTAACAGGTGTGAGGTAAAAACTCAATGTGGTTTAGATTTGTATTTCCCTGATGATTAGTAATATTGAGCATCTTTTCACATGCCTCTTGCTTATGTGAATATACTCTTTGGAAAAATGTCTATTCAGGATCTTTGCCCTATTTTTTAAATTAGGTTGTTTTCCTGTAATTTAATAGTATGAGTTCCTTATTTACTTTGGATATGTACTTATCAGATATATGGTTTGCCAATATTTTTTCCCATTCTAGGGCTGCCTTTTCATTTTGTTGATTGTATTCATTTACTATGCAGAAAGTTTTTGATGTTGTCCCACTTGTTTATCTTTGTTTTTGTTGCTTGTGTTTTTGGTGTTATATCAAAATCATTGCCAAGAACAATGTCATGGAGTTTGTTCCACATATTTTCTTCTGGTAGTTTTACATTTTCAGGTCTTATGTTTAAGTCTTTAATTTGTTTTGAGTTGATTTTTGCATATGGTGTGAGAGAAGGGTCCAGTTTCATTATTCTACATGTGGATATCCTGTTGCCCCAACTCCATTTATTAAAGTGACTATCCTTTCCCTGTTGTGTGTTCTTGGTATCTGTTGAAGTCAATTTACCATTAATATGAGAATTTATTTCTAGGCTCTCTATTCTGTTCCATTGTTCTGTGTATCTGTATTTATGCTACTACTATGTTCTTTTCATTACTGTAGCTTTGTAGTATATTTTGAAATCAGGAACTGTGATGTCTCTGCTTTGTTCTTATTGCTTAAGATTATCTTGGTTATTCAGGGTCTTCTGGATTATTCTATATCTGTGAAAAATGCCATTGCACTTCTAATAGGTGTTGCATTGAATCTGTAGATTGCTTTTGGCAGTGTGGACATTTTGATAATAATGATTCTTCTGGTCCATGAACACAAGATATCTTCCTGTTTATGTCTTCATTTTTTTTCATCAATATTTTGTAATTTTCAGTGTACAGATCTTTCACTTCTTTGCTTAAATTTATTTCGAAGTATTTTATTCTTTTTGATGCTACTTTAAATAGGATTTTTTTCATAATTGCTTTTACAAATATTTCTTGTTAGTGTATAGACATGCAACTGATTTTTTCATGTTGATTCTGTATCCTGCAACTTTATCAAAGTTGTTTATTAGTTCTAAGAGTTTTTTGGTGGAGTCCTTAGGGTTTTCTATATATAATGTCATATCATCTGCAAAGGGGAACAATTTACCTCTTCCTTTCTGATTTGGATTCCTTTTCTTTCTCTTGTCTAATAACTCTGGTTAGCACTTCCAATACAATGTTTACTAGAAATGTTGAGAGTGGAATCCTTGCCTTCTTCCTAATCTTAGAGGGAAAAGCTTGCAATTTTTCACTATTGAGTATGATGTTAGCTATGGGTTTGCCATATATGGCTTTTATTGTGTATGATGAGGTACATTTCTTTTAATTTGTTGGGAAATTTTATCATGAAAGGATATTGAATTTTGTCAAATGCTTTTTTTTCTTCATCCTGTTAATGTGATATATCACATTTATTGATTTGCATATGTTGAACCACCCTTGCCTATAAGGGCTAAATCCCATTTTATTCATAAGTATGTATTCTAAATGTTTTCTCCTAGTTTTGGCCTTACCTATTTATTTTCTTAATAATATATTTTAATAGAGGTTTATTTTTTCATTTTGAAGAAGCCTTATTTTTTAAAGAAAATTGTAGGTAATGCTTTCTATATGCTAAGAAATATTTTGCCTAAGTCACTGGGATATACTTTAACTTTCTTCCTACACTTTATACCTTTTGGCTTTAAGTTTAGGCCTGTCATCACCTCTAAATAGTTTTTGCATATATTGTAATATTTTGTTTACTTACATTTAATGCAATTATTAATATGTTTAGATCTGCATCTATAATTTCACAATTGTTTATTAGTCACATCTGTTTTTTTAATTGCTCTTCTGTTTCTTTTTTCCTGAATTTTAACTTACTCAAACATTTTCATTATATGTTTTAATTACTCTATTGGATTTTTATCCATAACTTTTTGCACTATTTTTAGTAGTCTCTATATTTACTAAAGTACTCATGCTCAATGTATCAGTCTACTTAGAATTAATATTGCAGAACCTCAAATGTAGATAGGAGTCAAGATGGCGGACGAGAAAAACCGCCAGCCAGAGTGTCTCTGCAAGACAGACAGATCTTAGAAGAAAGTGAAAAAAAATAATCAGGCAGATGAAACTACAGGAGACTGCAAGTGAAGAAGCTACGGAGGAGAATTGGAAGGAGAAAGGCCCCCCAAGAGGCTTGGAGACCAGCGACAAGGGTAGGTGGAGCAGCTTCATTTCCCCTTCTTTGCGTTTTAGACGCGGGTGGGCTTTTGAGCGGAGAGACCTGCCCACACCAGCCCAGAGACGGCCACCGCCAGTGAGCCATGAGCCTCTTGCGGACAGGGCAGCAGGCTCCCATCTCCCTCGGGGCACCTCCCAGGTCACAGACCCGAGCCAATCGGCAGGCGCCATATTGCTTCATTCTCCCCTCCCCCTTTGCCTACCGGCCACTGCTGAGAGACAATTTAGCCACCACCCAGAGGCATCTGCAGGGAATGGGACCTCTCCTTTGGGGGACCTACAGCAGACTGAGGGGTACTCAGATTGTGAGCTCCTTACCCACTCGCCCTCCCAGGTGCTGCTTGCCTGGTGAGTCCAGGAAAGTGGGGCAAATCCTGAGGCAGAGAGACACCGATCCAGCTTGGGCAGACTTGAGACCAGCACTCTTCTCCCTGGAAGGGGCAGGGATTGATCTCCATGGCCCCGGGGACAGGCCTGCAGACCAGATCCCATACACCCAGGCCTCAATTGCACTGCCCTGGGGCACAGAAGGGTTATTTGTGAACAACCCTATTGTGTGTGCCTTCAGGGGCAGACCAGTGTGCCTGATGGGCAACCCTCCTCTCACAGGAAGGCGCCCAGCCCAGTTTGCGATCCTGGGCAAGGAACCTCCTGGCCTGTGTGACAGCCAGGGTAGATCCACTGGCTTGAGGTCCTGCCTCCTGGCAGAGGCCAGGGAGAAACTGCGGAATAGGGGAGGGTGGAAAGGACCAAGGCCTGCTCTAGACTGTAGGTTTCAGACAGCCCCAACCCCACACGCAGACTTTCCTGCTAAGAGGGGCCATTCCAGCCCCTCCCTGGCAGCTTTGCAAAGAGGCAAAGAACAGACCTTTGACCCCTGCTAACAGCATTTGTGGAGCTTGAGGTCAGGCTCACCCAATGCAGCTCTGCCCACACTCACTCCCTGACCTGCCCCCACTGAGGTGCAGAATAAGGACACACCTGGAAGTCCCAGGACCCCACCCACCACGTGAGGCACTAGAGTGCTTCTCCAGAAGAACGAGAGCTGGTTACAGGACCCAAAAACAACACTGCAGCCTGCCCCTCCCAGCAAGCACCACATACTGTCAAGGAGGTCATTCTGCACACCCTTTTACTGCATCTACTGACTCATAATAAAGGGTGTGGTCAAATCTTATCCGCAAACACCACCTAATGGCTCAAAGACTAAACAGGGTGTGTCATCATTCAAACAAAAATCTAAAGGCAAGAAGCAGCTGTTGATCCAGAAGGGAAGGAAGCAGCGAAAGAACTCCAGAAGTATGAAGAATCAAACGGAAAGCATGCCCTCAAAGAGAAACACCAGCTCTCTAGCAATGGACATTAACCAAACTCAGACCACCAAAATGACAAAAGAACAAGAATTTCAAACATGGATCATCAGAAAACTGAGCAATATGCAAGAAAAAAATGGATAACCAACACAAAGAAACCACACAAAAAAATCCAGGACGTGGAAGAAAAATTCACTAAAGAAATTGAAATATTGAAGAAAAATCAAACCGAACTCCTGGAAATAAAGAATTTATTCAGGGAACTACAAAACACAGTGGAAAGCCTCAAGAGCAGGGTAGATCAAACAGAATCTCAGAGATTGAAGATAACATCTTCCAATTAAATAAGTCAGTTACAGAGATAGAGCAAAGAAATAAGAGAAAAGACCAGGGTCTGCAAGAAATGTGGGATTATGTGAAGAAGCCTAATGTGAGAGTTATGGGCATTCCTGAAGGTGAAGAAGGAAATACGCAAGGGCTGGATAAGCTATTTGAAGATATAATTGAGGAAAATTTCCCAGGCCTTGCTAAAAATCTAGATATACAGGTACAAGAAGCCCAAAGGACCCCTGGGAGATTCATAGCAAATAGGAAGACACCACATCATGCAGTCATCAGACTGACCAAAATATCCACTAAAGAGGCCCTTCTTTGAGCTGTAAGAGGAAAGAAACAAGTAACATACAAAGGAAAGCCCATCTGAATATTGCCAGATTTCTCAACTGAAACCTTACAAGCAAGAAGAGACTGGGGCCCCATCCTCACTCTTCTGAAACAGAATAATGCCCAGCCTAGAATCTTGTACCCAGAAAAGCTAAGTTTTGTATACGAAGGAGAAATTAAGACATTCTCAGAAGAACAAAGACTGAGGGAATTCACCAAGACAAGACCAGCCCTTCAAGAAGTACTCAAAACAGAGTTGCACATGGACCAGCACAAGAAACACTCATGAATGTAAAACTACTCAAAAGCTAAAGATCAAAGGCCAGATACGACAATGGCTCAAGAGAGAAAACATAGCACTGAAGTTCTGTCCAACAAGATGAACACAAATCTGCCCCACTTATCAGTTCTCTCAGTAAATGTGAATGGCTTGAACTCCCCACTCAAGAGACATAGGCTAGCCCAATGGATAAAAAAATACAAGCCAAGTATCTGCTGTCTCCAGGAAATTCATCTAACCTGCAAAGATGCATTTAGACTGAAAATAAAGGGATGGAAATCAATATTTCAAGCAAAGAGAAGCCAAAAGAAGGCTGGTGTGGCAGTTTTAATTTCAGAAAACTTAGTTTTTAAATCAACAAAAGTAATGAAAGACAAAGATAGTTACTATATACTGGTGAAGGGCCCGATTCAATAAGAAGACATAACTATACTTAATATGTATGCAACCAACTTAGGTGCTCCTAGATTCATAAAGCAAACCCTACTTGAACTAAAGCAAATGATAAACAGCAACACTGTAATAGCCAGAGACTTCAACCCCACTGACAGCACAGGATAGATCCTCCAAACAGAAAATAAACAAAGAAATAATGGACTTAAACAGAATGCTAGAACAAATGGGCCTGACAGACATTTACAGGACATTCTATCCAAAATCCACTAAATATACATTCTTCTCATCAGCTCATGGGACATTCTCTAAGATTGACCATAACCTAGGACACAAAGCAGGTCTTAAAAATTTTTTAAAAATAGAAATTATACCATGCATCTTCTCAGATCACAGTGGAATAAAAGTAGAAGTCAACCCTAACAGAAATTCTCATTTCTACTCAAAGTCATGGAAGCTAAACAACCTTCTCCTGAACAATCCTTTCATATATGAGGAAATCAAGATGGAAATCAAAAGATTCTCTGAACTAAATGACAAAGGAGACAGAAGTTATCAAAATCTGTGGGACACAGCTAAAGCAGTCCTGAGAGGAAAGTTTATTTCCATAAATGCCTATATCAAAAGGACAGAAAATTTACAAATAGACAACCTAATGAATAGACTCAAAGAGCTGGAGAAAGAAGAACAGACCAACCCCATATACAGGGCCTATCTAAAAATGATACAGGCCATATATGACAAACCCACAGCCAACATCATACTGAATGGGGAAAAATTGAAAGCATTCCCACTTAGAACTGGAACAAGACAAGGTTGCTCACCGTCCCCACTGCTATTCAACATAGTGCTGGAAGTCCTTGTGAGAACAATCAAGCAAGAGAGCAGAATCAAGGGTGTCCAAATGGAGACAGAAGAGATCAAACTCTCACTCATTGCTGATGATATGATATTATATCTAGAAAACCCCAAGGATTCAACCAAGAGACTCCTGGAACTGATAAATGAATTCAGTAGAGTCTCAGGATACAAAATCAATACACACATATCAGAGGCATTCATATATGCCAATAACAGTCAAACTGAGAACCAAATCAAAGACTCAATACCCTTCACAATAGCAACAAAGAAAATAAAGTACCTAGGAATACATTTAACTAAGGAGGTAAAGGACCTCTACAGGGAGAACTATGAAACACTGAGGAAGGAAAACGCAGAGCATGTAAATAGGTGGAAAACTATACCATGCTCGTGGATTGGAAGAATCAACATTGTTAAAATGTCTATACTACCCAAAGTGATCTACAGATTCAATGCAATCCCTATTAAATTACCAACATCATTTTTCACAGATATAGAAAAAATAAATTTGCGCTTTGTATAGAACCAGAGAAGACCCTGTTTAGCAAAAGCAATTTTAGGCAATAAGAACCAAATTGGAGGTATTAATTTACCAGACTTCAAACTATACTACAAGGCTGTGGTTATTAAAACAGCTTGGTATTGGCACAAGAACAGGGACACAGACCAGTGGAACAGAATCAAGAATCCAGATATAAAACCATCCTCATATAGCCATCTAATCTTTGACAAAGCAGACAAAAACATACTCTGGGGAAAAGACTCCTTATTCAATAAATGGTGCTGGGAAAACTGGATAGCCACATGTAGAAGACTAAAACAGGACCCACAGCTTTCACCTCTCACAAAAATCAAATCACAGTGGATAATAGACTTAAACATTAGTTGTGAAACTATTAGAATTCTAGAAGAAAATGTGGGAAAGACTCTTGTAGACATTGACCTAGGCAAAGAATTTATGAAGAAGACCCCAAAGGCAATCACAGCAACAACAAAAATAAATAAATGGGATCTGATTAAATTAAAAAGCTTCTTTACAGACAAAGAAACTGTCACAAGAGTAGACAACCTACAGAATGGGAAAAAAATTTCCTATGCTACACATCTGATAAAGGACTGATAATTAGAATCTATTTAGAACTGAGGAAAATCAGCAAGAAAAAAATTCAAACAACCCTATCAAAAAGTGGGCAAAGGACATGAACAGAAATTTTTCAAAAGAAGACAAGAAGGGCCAATAAACATATGAAAAAATGCTCAACGTCTCTAATCATCAGGGAAATGCAAATCAAAACCACAATGAGATATCACTTAACTCCAGTGAGATAGGATATAGAATTCTAGATAGATTTTTTTTTTCTTTCAGCACCTGTTCATTGGCTATTGTTCTCCATTGTTCCTGATGAGAATTCAATGTTCATTGATATCATTATTTGCCTCTAGATGCTTTCTTTAGCTATATTCATGATTTTCTCTCCATATTTAATTTTTAGCAATTTAATCATGATTTTTTTCTACTTATTCTGCTTAAGTTTCATTGACATTTTTTACCCTGCAAGTACATACTAAAAAATATTTAATATTCTTTTCTGCTATTACTTTATTTTACGAAATAAAAATATTTTTTGTTTCTGCCTCAATCTCTTTCTCTTCAATACTGGGACTTCTAATTACATATATGCTAGATGCCTTGATATCTCTCAGGTCACTGAGGCTCTCTTCTTAGTTTATCTTTACTGAGATTTCCAATTTCTTTCTGCAATATGACCATATTTTCCTTACATCATTGAACATGTTTTAAATAAGCTGTTTACAAGACTCGACTGCCACTTGAACATGAGTCATTTCAGGAGTGGCTCAATTGACTGCTTTTTCTCCTGATTATAAGTCACATTTTCCATGTTTCATTTTTTTAATGTTTAAATTTTAAAACTTGCCTCCTGGACATGGTGGATTGCATACTGCAGAGTCCTACAATAGTATTCTGATGATAATATTTTTGTTCTAGCAGGCAGATATCTTGGCTGGACACAAACTCTAACCCCTGCTTCCTCTGATGTGGTAAGCAGTAAAATATCCATCTGTTTCTCTTAGGCTACCAGATGACTCCTTTCCTGAAGTTTTCCCTGTCTATGCACAGTTAAGAGATAAACCAAGGACCTGAGTTATTATCATGTACCAACTTCTTGATATTTTATTTCTAGTGTTTTTTGGTCACTTTCCACCAGCTCTGGTACCTTCACATTCTAATTTCTAACCACTAATTTCTCAATAGAGCGAGACTGGGGCTTTCTGCTTGAGTTCCAGCCTTGCATCATCCACTTTTGGTGAAGATCAGGGCATGTTTCCATGCAAATAAAATACATAAATGCAAATACCACCAAATGCAGTTTGCCTCTTTTGAGAGTTGACTTCAGCCTCTACCTGTCTTTGAGCATTACATGGTACTTGTAAATGTAATCAATTCTGCTCTAAGAAAACATAGTGCTCCTAAACGCTTCTGCACAGCCAAGGAAACAATCTACAGAATGAGAGAAAATATTTGCATTCTATGCCTCCAAATAAAGGGCTAATAAACAGAATCCACAAAGAATTCAAGCAAATCAGCAAGAAAACATCAAACCACCATTAAAAACTGGGGAAAAGACATGAACAGAAGCTTTTCAAAAGACAAATGGCCAAAAAACATATGAAAAAAATGGTCAACATCACTAATCATCAGGCAAATGCAAATCAAACCACAAGGGGATATCACCTAACCCCAGTGAGAATGGCTTTTCTCAAAAAGTCCCAAAACAATAGGTGCTGGAGTGGATGCAGAGAGAAAGGAACACTTGTACAGTGTTGATGGGGCTGCAAACTAGTACAACCTCTCCAGAAAATAGTATGGAGATTCCTCAAAGAACTAAAAGTAGACCTACCATTTGATCCAGCAATCCCACTACTGGGTATTTACCCAAAAGGTTACTTTATCAAAAAGACACATGCACTTGAATGTTTATTGCAGCAAAATTCACAGTCACAAAGATGTGGAATCAACCCAAGTGCCCAGCAATACATGAGTGGATAAATAAAATGTGGTATATGTATCCTGTGGAGTACTATTCAGCCACTAAAAAATGAATTAATACCTTTTATAACAATCTGGTTGGAACTGGAGCTCATTCTCCTAAGTGAAGTATCACAAGAATGGGAAAACCACTGTACTCAATATTAAATTGAAACTAACTGAACAGCACACATATGCACAATACAATGTAAAATTCAGCAGAAATCAAAAGGGGGGAGGGGTGAGCAGGGGACGAGGGGATGGGTGAAATCATACTTAACAGTTACAGTAGACACTATCTTGATGATGGACACACTTGTAACTTTGCCTCAAGCAGTACAAAAGCAATCCAAGTAACCAAAACATTTGTAACTCCATAATATTCTGAAATTTAGAAAAGAAATCATCATTATATGCAAAATAATGCAGTTAAAACCACAGGGTTTATAGGAGAAAAAATAGGTTAGGCACACAGCAGTCAAAAACTTCATCAATGACATTTAAAAAAAAGAATGTTGGTAAAAAACGGTAGTCCATTTTTGTGTATGTTAAATAGGAGATACATAAATACTAAAATAAATGTGATGCCTTGTTTTGTAAAAGACTTGAAATTTACTTATGGAAGTGAGTGTTGGAAAGTTTGCAGTTTGTGAGTTATTGTGAAGTGGTAGAAGGATTGTTTTCTGAAATCTTAAAGTCATAACACCAGTAGATGTAGATGTGTGTGGGTCACAATACATGGAATGAACTGAGGGAACTAGTAGATACAAGTGTGTGTATGCACAAGTATTTTGTGTGTGCCCATGGAATCAAGTTCAGGTGAATTCAGTTTTCTGGATTCATATAAATTTTCTCATAGATTAAATTGGGTTTAAGCAAAATGAAATTTGAATTATATTCAAATTATTTTCTAACATATTAATTGCTTTGGAGCGAATTTATAGTTTCAAGATAAGCATTACATAAGAACTGACTGTAGTGTTTTTTTTTTAATATTTATATCAGTTTGCACTTATTTGTAGAATTAGTCTAAAACAAGCTATTTTGTCATTACTGAAAACATAACCTCCATTTTTTCATTTTGAACTTTATGGATACTTTTTCTGTGTCTGGATCATTCACTTATTTGTAAATTTCTTTCACAAATTTGTAAAATTTGTTGGTGCTTTGCATTAGCAGTATTTTATTAATTTCTTTTCAGTTTTTGGCTATTTTGACTAAACCTGCTATGAATATTCTCATGGATATATTTTGGTCTATATGTAAGAGTTGCTGTGTCACAATGCATATGTACATTTATTTGTTGTAGTGACACATAGTTTTTCAAGAGAATTGTAACAGTTTATATTCATGAGCATTGTATAAGATTTCCACATGCTCCATATCCTCACCAATACTATTTATGGCCCTTTAAATTTGAGTACTTTGTAGAATTTTGCCCTATTACATAAACTAATGTATACATGTTCCTATTTAGTAGAGGGATTTAGTTTTAAAATGTTACTGTAATGACTTTTTTAGAAAGAAAGATTTATTAAGAGTAATTCAAGAAATAAAATAATGGTACTTAAAAATAATTAAACACTGATTATATACTGCCTCAGAGAATCTCTAAATTTCAGTTTAGTAAGTTTTGGTAACTTCATATTTCAGATCAAATGATCACCTCCTAAACTCATCAAATCACTTAGAACCCATTAGATTTTTAGGCAAAAATTATCAAGTGGATATACTTTATCAAATGAAAGGTTTCCAGTGATTCTTCTAGGTATAAATGCAAAGAAGTCTAGAAATGAAATTGCAGCTTGAAATTTACTGTAATTTTTATCCAAAATCTATATATATCCTAAATTAAGATTGTTTAAAATAATTGCTGAACAAAACTTAATACTGGGAAATGTGCTGGGGAGTAGAAAATGTTTTGGAGGAGTGAGTGCACTGTTTCAGTAGCAATTTAGATGTTTTTTTCTTTCTAATGTTTGTGAAACAAAATCTATTTAGTAGCTGAAGACTTAAAATATCATAGCATGCCTCATGCTAAAGAAAGGAAGAAATGTGAAAGAGGCAAAAGTTTCACAAGGAAGGCCATGAAAGAATTTATTTAGTTTCCCAAGGTCACTGAAATAAATAGGAAACAGGTACAGTCTCTCTTAATTATAAGGAATCTCTGGGGAAATAAAGATAAGTAAAATTCAAATTAATTTTCAACCCTAGCATTATTTCACCTATTGGTCACCAATGGCTTTGCCAACTGGAATTTGACCTGACATTTGTTTTTCGATCCATTTAATGTCTTCTTCTTACCTTTTGGTGGAAATGGTGGCAAGAGAACTGGAAGAAACCTAAATAGTCACAATGAATTAGGTAACTGAGAAACAGTGTACATTCTTCTTTTAGCAGATCAATGATGTAGAAACAAGCACTAAATGAGCAAGGAGTTTGCAAAGGTCACACTGTTAATGGGAGGTCCAGGACTATCACTCAATTACTTTAAAATTTCTAAGATAATATTCTTTCCTCTGGTATATATTGCTATATGAGTTAATAAGTAAAACATGATTCCATACATGTTTATAAGTACACGGAGTATATTCAAATAGGAAAGAGTAACACAACTGATGCATGTATGTATGCCTGTGTATGTCTTTTATATCTAAAGATGATCTCAAAGAAAAGGAGTTTCACTGCACTTGAAGAAGAGAAATAAGTAGAGACAACTCAAGAAAGGGCTTGATGGATTATGTAGCAGAAGACTTGACAGAGGAGAAAAAGGCAATTGCAGGATGAAATCTCTACTCTGCAGGAGAGAAAATCATGAAGCTATTAAATTCAGGCTCATCTTCAGTGGCCAGATTTTTGTTCACTGGTTGAAAAGAGAAAGAATAACCCACCAAAAAAAAGGATGATAGAATTTTAAAATACTTAGTTTGAAAAGACTGGGAATAGATACTTCAAGCATCTATTGATTCGAAATGGTAGCCCCAAACCTAGGAACACCTTTTTTTAACAGAAGATATATTTGAGCATGGTTTAGTTCTAGGATAATGAGGTCCATTTACTCCAGATTTTGAGAGTACGTTAATTTGAAGGTTTAAATAATTTTCCCTTTTTGAGTTTAAGAAATGTAGATTATATTAATTATGTGTATAGGTATTTATCATGCAATTTCAAACTGTCAACATTCCGTTAACTCCACTGATATAAACTTTTATAATATACCCAAGAGATAAATATGTCTTTGACTCCATGAATATTTAGTATAATTTACAAATTTTATCTTGGATAATAAAAAACATATTTAAGGTCACTACATTAAGTGATTAGTTGAAGCTTTTGTTTAAGAAATATCTAGATCACAGCTCCAAGCGAGCTCTGACTCGGGGGGATGGGCGGTACATGGGCAACGTATGTAACCTGAACTTTTGTACCCCCATTGTAAGCTGAAATAAAAAAAAAAGAAATATCTAGATCAAACTTTTTATTAGTATTACTGTTTTTCAACTTGTTTTTATGAGCCTAGCCATTAATTTTTGCCTCCCATTACATAGTTATGTTAAAGCTTGTTTAGTGGATTTCTACTATATTTAACATCTTTTGTATATTACTTAAAAATATCTGCAGGAAAAGCATCTTACATTATAGATATATACTTTGGCTATAAAAATCAGCAAGCTAACATCAGTTGCTTTTGAAAAACCATTAGCATAATACAACTAATTAGCTGTAACAGAATAAAATGTGATAAAAATTTTAAAGAGTAGTTTGATATTTTCAAGACAGCAATTCTGAGTAAGTTTTCTTAGGAATTTGTGGAGTTTAGTTATTATCTCAAGCATTGTTTTATTGGAAAAATAAAAATTGATGACCTTTACTTTTTATAGAAGTTAACTCCATAGGGACCATAGCTGCATTTCAGCTTCCAAAAAAGCTTGTATTTTCCAGGGTCATTGAAATTATCAAGAAAAAAAACAAAAGATTTATCATATATAAAAAATGTGAACTACAAGGCTATAGTAACTAAAACAGCATGATATTGGCAAAAGAACAGAGACATAGATCAATGGAACAGAACTGAGAACCCAGATGTAAAACCATCCTCATACAGCCATCTAATCTTTGACAAAGCAGACAAAAACATACACTGGGGAAAAGAATCCTCATTCAATAAATGGTGCTGGGAAAATTGTATAGCCACATGTAAAAACTGAAACAGGATCCGCACCTTTCACCTCTGACAAAAGTCAACTCCCAGTGGATAACAGACTTAAACCTAGGGCATGAAACTATAAGAATTCTAGAAGAAAATGTTGGAAAAACTCTTATAGACATTGGCCTAGGCAAAGAATTTATAAAAAAAACAAAAAAACAAAAAAACAAAACCACAAAGGCAATCAGAGCAACAACAAAAATAAATAAATGGGACCTGATCAAATTAAAAAGCTTCTGCACAGCCAAGAAAACTATCATGAGAGCAGACAACCTACAGAATGGGAGAAAATATTTGCATGTTACACATCTGATAAAGGGCTGATAACTAGAATCTACATAGAACTGAGGAAAATCAGCAAGAAAAAACCAAACAACCCTATCAAAAAGTGGGCAAAGGACATGAACAGAAACTTTTCAAAAGAAGACAAACTAATAGCCAACAAACATATGAAAAAAATGCTCAACATCTCTAATCATCAGGGAAATGCAAATCAAAACCACAATATCACTTAACTCCAGTGAGAATGGCCTTTATTATCAAAAAGTCCCAAAACAAAAAATGTTGGCGTGGATGCAGAGAGATAGGAACACTCATACATTGCTGGTGGGACTGCAAACTAGTACAACCTCTGTGGAAAGTAATATGGAGATACCTCAAAGAGCCAAGTAGATCTACCATTTGACCCAGCAACCCTATTACTGAATATCTACCCAAAGGAACAAAAGACATTCTATAAAAAAGACATCTGCACAAGAATGTTTATAGCAGCACAATTGCAAAGATGTGGAAACAACCCAAGTGCCCATCAGTACATGAGTGGATTAATAAAATGTGGTATATGTATACCATGGAGTACTATTCAGCTATAAGAAACAATGGTGATCTAGCACCTCTTGTAGTATCCTGGATAGAGCTGGAACCCATTCTCCTAAGTGAAGTATCCCAAGAATGGAAAACAAGCACCACATGTACTCACCATCAAATTGGTAATAGCTGATCAACTCTTATGTGCACATATAGTAATAACATTAATTGGGTGTCGGGCAGATGGGGGGGAGGAGGGGAAGGGTATATACATACCTAATGGGTGCAGTGGGCACTGTCTGGGGGATGGACACACTTGAAGCTCTGACTCAGGTGGGGCAAAGGCAATATATGTAACCTAAACATTTGTACCCCTGTAATATGCTGAAATTTTTTTTTAAATGTGATTTTTTTGCTTGTCAACCATGATTATTGTAAATGCATTCTCTGTTGTTTTCCTAGTAAACCTGCTACCACTGTTTACTGTTGCTACTGCTGCTATTATTTTAATATAACATGTTACTTTGCAAACATAATATATATTGCAAATATATTGGTGGTGACCAGTACTTTTAAAATTTAAACAATCAGTGAAATCATAAAGGAAATATGCTTTGTACTTCTCTACTTTTATTATTTTAAAAGGACTCCTGCTTTATTTTTTAGGTAATGACTTTAGTTTTGTCCCATATAACTGGGAAGATGTAAGAATGGGAAAGATTAGTAGAAGGGGTTGTATTTATAATAAGAGATGTGAAAATTCAATTTACAAATCAAATTGTTATCAATAAAAACACCTTGGTTTTTAAAATAAATTTTTTCTAGAATAAGTACTACACAGAAAATCCTATATGTGAATATGGTCCTGATAACAGATATTGTTCACCAGTAGCAAATTTTCTCTGCCAAGACAAAATACAAATGTCAGTATGGTTATCTGAGGATTTAGACATGAAAATTTTAAATCTGTGCATAACTCAAAGTAAGCATGTAGTAATTATTGAGTTGTCATTTTTGTTCCAAATTATTAGTTTTTCTAGGCAACTAAGAGTAGATTTAATGTGTCATAGTAGTAACACATTAAAATCTTTTTCTCACCTTCACTCAAACAACTCTTTATTAAAGATATGCAATTTGCTAGGTACTACACTAGCTGTAAAAATTACTTATACACAAGTGGGAATAATTGCTGAGTGTGAACATACTGTAATTTAATAGGAGACTTAAGAGAGATATTAAATTCTAGTATGGAGTGGGTTTCAATCTACGTAATAGGAAAGTTACTGGGCATCAAGAGAAAAACTTGACTCTTGGGCATTCCAATGAAATGCCATCTCTTTAATGACTAATTTGATTTCCTAAGACTTTGAAAGTCTTGTCAAAATCAAAATCTAGACCAGAATTTTAAAAGGCTCTTTTTAGAATTTATCTTAGCAAAATATAAAGTTTTGTTTTACAAATTAAAATTATTGTGGTATGATTAATATACAATAAACTGCACCTATTTAAAAGTTATAATTTAATACGTTTTGGCATATGTATCTTTGAAACCATCACCACAATAAAAAGAATGAACGTGTCTATTTCTCTAAAAGTTACCAAGCACCCCTTCTAATCCTCTTTCCTGTCTATTCCCAGTGCTTTTCCCTAGCCAGCCACTGATCTGCTGTCACTCTAGATTATTTTGCATTTTCTAAAATTTTATATAAATGGGACAATATTTTATGTATTCATTTTCATCTGGCTTCTTTTACTCATAATAATTATTTAAGATTTACCTATGTTGTGCCATGCAGCCTTTTTTTTTTTTTTATTTGTGGTGTAGATATACCACAACTTGTTTATCCACTTGCCTATCGATGATGGACTTCCAGATTGTTTCAAGTTTTTGTCTATTAAAAATAAGGCTTCTATACATATTTACAAACAAGTTTTGAATAGACATAAGCTTTCCTTTCTAGGAAAACGCCTAAGAGTGGAAAACATGGGTCATGTGGGAGCTGTATGTTTAACTCTTTACAAAACAGTCAAACTGTTACTTACATAGCTAAGATCTCTGGCTCTTCTAGGAACAAGGGTGCCCTGTTTTTGTGTTGCCTCCAGCAATTGCCGCACCTGGGGAAAAGGGTAAGGGTGGGCACTTCCTTTTGGTGTTGCCCGACCCTTAATCATATCCTAAGTAACTACAACACATGGGGAAGGAGGGACTGCTTTACCAATCTGGGAATTCCCTAGCCTAGGCATAACAGGTTTTGAAAAGTGACCTAGAGTAACCTAAAGCTAATTATTATGTCATTAGCTTAAATCTACATTGTGGTTTATCTCCTCCCCATCCCTCCACCTCCGCTAGGTAGGGCTTTTAGAGAAGGAACTTGAATAGGCAGATACAACCTTGAGAACACCTGTTAATTAGTAACCTCCCACACCTCCTGAAAGCCCTTACCCAGAATAGGCCAATAAAAAGAAACAACTTGAGAACTCCCAGACGGACAGTCAGTTAGTCAGTAAGTCAGTCTGTATCTCTCCACTCAGAGACAGACCTGTTTTGTTTTATAATAAAAAGCTACTGCTGTGAAACTGCTTGTGGTCACTCCATCACACAGGCTCTGCTTATGATTTTTTTCTAGGCAAAGAGACAAAGAACTAGGATAACAGTCCGCCAAGAGGCTGGACCTGTCACTTTGGTGTATCTGGTCATTCTTTGGCCAAGAACACTCCAAGAATCAAGAACAGACTTTCACCCCGACAAAACTGCTTTCCAAAGTATTAATACCATTTTAAATTCCCACCAGCAGTGTATAAGAGTTCCATTTGTTCCACATATGTGCCAACACCTTTCATGGCTAAGCTTTTTAATTGTAGCCATTCTAACAGACATGTAGTGATAACTCACCATCATTGATTTGCATTTCTCTAATGAATAATGATGCTGAGCATGTTTTCTTGTGTATATTTTCCATCCATATGTAATTTTACTTTTATTAAAATATTTTGCCCATTTAAAAAAATTGGTATGTTTGTTTCCTTTTAGTTCAGTTCTGAGAATTCTTTCTATACTATGAAATTCTCTATCAAACAAGAAATTTGGAAATATTTTCATATTTTCTCCTATTCTTTGCTTTGTCTTTTCATTCTCTAAATACTGTCTCTTGAAGAGCCAGGGGTCTTGATTTTAATTTTGTTAAATTTTCTTTTTTTTACTTTTATGGGATTTTTCCTTTGGTACCATACATAAGAAATCATGATTATGAAGATTTTCTTCTGTTTTCTTCTAGAAGTTTTATGATTTAGATTTTAAGTTTATATTTATAATCAATTATAATATAGTATTTATATATGGTATGAAATATTGATTGAGGTCCTTTTTTTGCATATGACTATCCAGATATTCTAGCACCATTTATTGAAAAGACTATTCTTTATCCACTGAATTGCCCTGCCATCTTTTCCAAAATTAATTGTCCATGTATGTATGAATCTTTTCCAGACTTTTTATTCTGCTCATCTACACCAATGCCACATAATCTTGATTATTATAGATATATAATAAATCTTAAAGTCAGGTAAAATAAATCCTCCACATTTTCCATTTCAAGTTGTGTTTGCTATTCTAGATTCATTGCATTTCTATTTAAATTTATAATCAGCTTATCAATTTCTACATAAAAGGCTCCTCAGATTTTGATTGGTATTTGCTAGAATCTATTGACAAATCATGGAGAATTGACATGTTAATAAATAGTAAATCTTCCAATCCATGAATATTGTATATATTTCTATTTATGTCTTCTTTGATTTTATTTATGTAATATTGTAGTTTTCAATATATGGCTTTTGCACATATTTTGCCAGATTTATCTCTACTATATATTTATGATGCTGTTTCAAATGATATTCTTTTAACATTTCAATTTCTGATTGCTCATTGTTAGTATATAGAAATATAGTTAATTTTGTGTATCGATCTTGTATCTGCAACCTTAGTAAACTTGTTTATTGGTTCTAGTAGATTTTTTGTAGATTCTATCAGATTTTCTAGGTAGGTGATTATGGCATCTGTAAATACAGTTTCACTTCTTCCTTTACAATCTGGATAACTTTTGTTTTCTTGCCTTGCTGTTCTGACTAGCACTTCCTGTACAATGTTAAGAAGAACTGAGTGTGTGAGAGTGGATATCGTTGCCTTATTCCTTTCTTTCTTTTTTAAGATTAAGCACTTAGTCTTTCATTAAGTATAATGTTAGCTGCAGGTGTTTTTGTAGCTACAATCTATCAGGTTGAGGAAGAACCATTTTATTTTAGCTTGCTGAAATATTTATGTATGTATGTTTTGTTTGTACATATGTATATTATGTATGTAAATATGTATTACTGAAAATTCTATTAAACTTTGTTCTGGGATATGATTAAGTTACACAGCAATAGTTTTATTCTTACTTTTTCAAGCTTTGGTAGACAATTCCAGAACAGAATTAGTTTAGGGTTACAATCACTCAACTTCTGAGGGAAGTTTTTCTTCAATACTCTACCCAAGGCCCTGTGAATTATGTGGTTTTCTTTCCTGCATGGTGAACACAGCACCTGTTCTCAAACTTTTGCGAGTTTCAGGGACTGTACCTTATAATACGTTTATTTTCTGGAGGGCAGATAGGTTCCTCACATGCCTGTACTCATTAGTACTTGGCTGAAAACTTGACGCTGACCTACAGCAGATCTTTTGAGTTCCCTCTCTATGCAACTCTCTTCTGCAAACTCTAGACTCCTCTGTCTCCCACGTGCCTAGCTCAGTCTCTTCAAGGAGAGGCTGTCAATCTCTACTTCGGTTCCTACTCCCTGTGCCATAGCCTGGAAACTGTCTGTACGCAGTAAGCCAGAGCAGTTATAGAGCTTACCTTCTTTGTTTGCCATTTTTCAAAGATGCCTGATCTCCAAAATCTTGAAAACTGTTAAATTTCTTATATTTATCTTATCTTATATTCTTATATTTCTTAAATATTTTATATATTTTTGTCCAGTTTTTAACATTGTTTCAGGAAAGAAGTCAAATCTGGTCTCTTTTTTCCATCTTGGCTGGAAACAGAACAAAATAATGTTTTATACTACATCTTTTCGAGTGCATGATAGATTAAACTTACATCAAATGAATACATTTTAGAATTATAGGTTCAGATTCTTTCACTTTAAATTCCTGTTTCTTTCTATCAGTACATGGTAAAGAGGTAGAAGAAATTCGCATGCATAATAAAGTAATAGAGACTCTTTTAATAAGAAGCATGCAATGAAGCAAACCATATTAGAAAAAGTTAGATTTGTTTCGTCATTGATTATATCTAATCCTTCTCTTCCAACTATATTTCTCAGAAAACTCTTGATGAACAAATTACAGTGGTGTCAAACCTTGAAACCCTGGTAAACTTGTCCATTTTTGATTAATGGTTCCATCATCGAGTGCCAGCCAGGATTCTACAGACATTAATTTTATCAGGAACAGCTGGTTCTGGAATACAGGTGCAGACTGTTCCTGCCACATGATCTATCTATGATGTATTAATAAAAGAATGATGGCTTAACTCTTTAAGATGTTATCAAAAGGTCAATTTAATACTTTCTTCAAAGAGAAAAGATAAATGGATCATAATGTTGTTCCAATTATTGTTCAATATCTTGTTTTATCTTAGAATCCTCATACTTTCAAGCACACCATTATTTATTTTGCTGGGGGGAACAAAATGGAGAGACAGTTAAGATAACTTTAACAATGGCTATATAAAATTTTTTTAAAAAGCTGACTTCAGTGGAGAATGGACAAAGTTTTCAAATAGAAGATTCTTAAATTAGTGATCATTGCTAATTAAATAGATCTAGAAATAAAAATATCTGTATGAAGTTTGAATAACTTTGATTTTTAATGGTATAAAGGAAAGCACAAATTCAATGGAGCTTGTACACTCAGGTTCAATTCTAAGTTCTACTTCTAAGTTCTACTATTTACTACATAGTGCTTGAATAATTACTTAACTCTTAAAATCCCTATAATTATTATCTTAAATCAGGGTTGATATCTTCTAACCCCAGAGTTGTTTTGAGTAGTAATGATAAAATATGTATGCAGTAGTTATTAGTTTTCACCTATAAAGTATTAGTTATCTTTTTTCTTTACAAAGCGGTATAATTAAACATGTCATACTTTCCATTAACATCGGGGAATATGTTCTTACAATGGATATTTTATAATAATTTATTTTCCATGAAATTTTTTCCAATGTAATAATAATTAAAACATTTCTATCTGTATTTAATAAAGTATCATTACTGAAGCAATAAATTTACCTGAAATCAGACTGTTCCAGAAATCTAAGGTGGATGATAAGTAGAAGTGAATCTTTATTATCAGAAGAGTGTATTCAATTCTTGGTCCAACATTTTCCAGTGAAGCAGGACTTTATCAAAATAATATTATATGCAATGGTCTGGTAACATTATTGATTTGAAATTTGGGGAAAATGTTAAGTATTGTATCTATATATGTAAAATAACTACTTGCTCTAAGTTTTTTATTATGGAAAATTAAGTAATATGTGTTTTAGCAGTATCTCATCAACAGTGAATTCCTTTATAAAGTTTACTTCTTATTATTGAACTACTGGTTGAAGTTATTTATGTAACTTCCAGTTTGAAGATTCAATCATAAATATTTTGTTCTGAGCATGAAAAACTTATTGTTTCCTTAAAATATTTTATAGTTTTTGTTAGTAGGGAAGTAGGATGACTCTAGAAACATTCAACACTGAAACGGCAACAGGGATTAGAACAGGTAGAGCTCTTCAGAGGTTTGATTTTTCCACTCCTTACTTGCAAATAGGGCTTTACTGTTACTTTGAAAAACCTTTTTTCTTTATAGGAAGAGCTAAACTTAATTGGCACATCAGATCCGGAATGAGAGGAAGAATGCTTTCCAACAGACCTCCACTGGCAAGCAGCACTTAGACTAATTCATCCTTCCATGGCAATTACTGTGGCATCACTGACTCTTGGACTGCCAACTCATGGAACCTGCCAGCCTCCACCTGGAGACACCTGCTAACTGAAACAGGAACACTTTGAAAAGTCAGCCTGTGGAGAAGAGCATATCAATTCTGCCTACTGCGAGTCTAACTTTTTATTTCATTCAAGTTTCTATATCCTTGACCTATTTCTTATGTTACATTTTCTGTGCACTAAGAAAATATAAATAAGAAAAAAACATTAAGGGATCACTGAGAAGCAGCCTGGTGCATCTCATTCCCAGTTTAAGGAATTTTCAAGTGGTACTGGAAATTGAAAATGTTAATGGGATGACTTTCATCTCAGAAGATGTGTAGCTAAGCACAAAATGAAGCTCTTTTCCTAGGTTAGGTGGTTGGGTAGAAATGGTAAATGTGTTGATGAGAAGGTCTAGATATTGGCTATTTGCTAGGGTTTTTAACTAATGAAAATAATTGCTACTATTTTGAAAGCAAAGTGGTTCATACCAAGGTTTCTTAAGTACAATTGTTAAATGTAACTTGAGCTCAGTAAATTATTTGATAAACTTTATCGACTGGAAATTTACTGTTTCCTATATTTAATAGATGTAAGAGAGAGAACAATTAGAATTTAAAGTCTTCTAAATGAAACAGTAGTATGATTTAACTTCATTGGAATCTGAATACTGTTCTAAAGGCAAGGGGATTTTGGTTAATTTTAGCAACCAATAAGAGAAAATAATGAAACTACACTTGCTTACATTCAAAATCTCTTTCCGTGACTTGACTTTCATCACTTGCTTAACCAGAGAATTAGTGCATTACATTAACAGGAAGAGGAAAATAGCAATGGAAAATTTTCTACCTGCAAAAGCAACAATTTGCAATGCATGTAGTCCCTCCCCAAAATGATTACAAAACTAACTATAATTGTTATGTTTTATTCTTTAAGCCATATTGTAAAATCGAATAAAGATAAAAGCAAGAAAGAATTCCATTGTATCTGTCACTAAAAAAAAGTCCCCACCAATCAAATCTTACTTTTTGAGGGATTAATATTTCCGATGACTTCAAAAAAGGAATATGGAACATGAAGTGTAATGCAGCAGAACTGACAAGAACTAGCCAAGTTTAAAGTCTGGGACATAAAACCTGACTATAGCATGAGACACAGTGAAGTACACTGCTTTCTTTTCTACTTTCCTTCTCAAATAGTGTACGGTAAAATCCAAGGCCTGGAGTCAGACTGTTTGGATTGAAATTCCAACCCTGACACTTACTAGTAGTGTTACCTTAGACCAGTTACTTAAACTCTTTATGCCTCAATTTTTTGTCCAAAAAACAGATATGTTGAAAGAATTAGTTAATAAATGAAAAGGACTTAGAATATTTAGTCACATACTTAGCTCTCCATTAGTATAGCTACTACCACAATCACTTCCACGATGAAACTAATTTGAAGATGCAGTGAGAGACCAGTGAGCAAGGCGACTCTTGGGACTGTTTCAGGGAAACAGTCTGGGTACCCCAAATCAAGGGAAATGATGAAAATATTTTTGTCCCTTTAAAAATTAAGGCATGTAAGAGAAAAGACAGAAGAAGAATGAGGTTGAATCTGTAACAAATTATATTTCCTTGAATTTACAAAGGCAGTGGGGGATGGGGTTGGCATTTGAATTCAAGTTTAACATGTTAACTGCCATGTGAGTTGCATTTAACTCACACTAGTTTTGCACTCAGGGCCTCGCTAAGCATATGTAATTCATGTCTTTTTACCTTGGGAGCCATAAGAACTATTTTTTAAGTTTCATGTACCTCACGTGCAGCAAACAATAAAAAAAATAACAAATTTTTCATTAAATTAGAAAGGTCCCTTTTGTTTTCAGTTTTTATTCTATTTTTGTAATAAAACATCATGGCTCCAAGGAAAAAAATTTTTTTTTTCTAACATGGCAGTCAATGTGTTAAAAACTAACCCATGCATTACAGGTCTTGCTCTACAAGACTTTCAACGGAACACCAAAGTTAAAGCAAAACTGGGAATGTTCCTAGGGTGGAAATGCCTTTCTTGATAATAGCATTGCGGCATTTAGCTGGGAGCATGATGGATATGGCAGCCAAGGGCTAGTCTATAGAATTTTTATCTGTTTTTATATCCCATGCTACCTTTCCACAACCCATCATCCTCCTTCTCATTACCAGGACATTGCTACAAATTGCTGTCAATCAAATTCTGAAATATATTTCTATTTATTCCCGAGAGCAAACATGGTACCTTTATAACAATTTAGAGAAGGGAGAAATTCTTAGTCATTACTGGAATACACTGAGTTCAACACAGTGTGGTTAGGGAGCTATCAAGATCTTGAACTTCTAGTTTGCTTACTAGATTAGCAGATTGTTTAGGTGAAATGTTGGCTTTTAAACCTATTTTCAATGTTGAATAAATTCAATCTTTCCAACTAAATACACAATAGACAATGAATGATACTGATAGCAGGTAGGTCGGGGATGGTATTTCTTTGACAAGATGATAAAAAGCTTTCTCCAACTCAAAACATTTGATCCTTTAAAAAATTTTTACTTATTGTGAACTTGATATTATATTAAAATCAAAACACCCAATGCACATGCAAATTTCAATGAGGAACAGAATAATTCAATTGTATCTGCTGTCATAATCTGTTATTCTTTCAAATTATTTAAATATTCATATTTTGTATTTGATATAAATGTATACAGTGCTTGTGTGCAAGAAGTCAAAACTCTCCACATTGTTTAGGTTTGCATGGCAAGAAACAACTAATTCAAAGAATAACAGGTATATAAAGTTACCACTAACATACAAAAAAAATGACCCATTTTTACCTTATGGATAATATTATCTCTTTCATTTGAAGGGAATATAGTGAACGTTAAATGTGACATTGTTTAAAAATGTTAATCTTATATACTGCAAAAATATGTTACCTGTGTAATATGTTAAACTTAGAGTTATTTAGATTACGTAAAGAGGCATGAAGGAACTTAAAGTAAAATGATACATCCTTGGTCTCTACCTGGAATGAACTACTAAAACAGAGGGTTATGCTCTGTTATATAGTAGATCGTTAGGCACTTTAAAATAATTATGTGTATTGGATTATCAGTTAGAACACCACAGGAGAAAATACTTCATGGAAACAAAAGAGATGCTTAGGATTTTGTCTCTGATGAATGTGGTAGATTGCAATTCAGTTCCATTTTATCACTGGACCAGTGGGCCTCTATTGTGCAGAGACTGGAAAGCTGATTGTGGCATTTCCTGTACTATTTGTCTGCTGGGGTTCTGAGTGTAACCAAGGGTTGACCAATTAGATGTACTTACATGTGATTTGAAATGCAGAAGTGAGGTTGGGATGGGAACAAACAGAGCACTCAGCGGTCATCCAGTTGTCATGGATCATAGCTGGCATCCCCTGGTTAGGGAAGTCATTTCCTAATATTGGTAGCTTTATGGTAGGTATTTGGTGCTTGTAGCTTCCTGATATAGGACTACTGCATAGTCCTGGAAGAACTACCTGAAATCTAATATAATCTGTATTTTCAGCTCTGCCAGATTTTTATGCATTTAGGAATGTAATGCCTTTGTAGGTAGAGAGGGCATTATTATTATTATTATTATTGTTAGAGGTATTCAAGTGGATACTGAATGATCACTAGCATAGATGTCATAGAAGGAACCAAAATGTGGGGTGGGATGGGGACAATTGAATTAGTTGGTTTCTGATGTCCTTTCCAATTCTGCAATTCTGACTAAATGAGCTTCTTTTGATATGTCTCACAGTAAGTCAATGCTGGTTTGCTGAAAATTCGTCTGCTGTGAAATGATTTGTGGATTTGATTTCACCCCAAGAGTAGTAATGAAAGCAAAAACTTTAACTAAAAGACCAACAGTCTCCAGAGCAAACACATTTGGAAAATTCCATATTTGATTTAACTTTTCTTCTCTATCCTTTTATTATTTTTCTGAAGGTTTAAATTTTATTCTGATGGGTTAAAAAGAAATGCAGAAGTCTTAAATTATATGCTTTCTGTATGGGTCTAAGAAAAATAGATTGGATTCAGCTTTCCACACCATCAGACTTAGCTATTTTTTAATAAAAATATTCATATAGTCTAAGTAATAGCTATGTATGCCTCAATGCATGTATGTGTATATATGGTGGTATTAATGTCATATTTATATTATTTACCGTATTAGCCATTTACCTCTGTGCTGCTTTCAACTTGTAGTAAGTTACAACCCATTTTATTAGGTGGCATACTACTTAACATCTTTGTTAAATTTAAAAATCCAATGATTCTCCTATAAATCAATGTTTTTTCACTGAGCTTGTAGTCATTTAATTTGTCATTTTTGATTTGACAGAATTTAAGTTTTCTATTCAAAACCACTTTTTATGAAGCAACTTGTTTGAACTTCAATTTCTGGTCACATATGGTTTATTTGTTAATCAAATGCTGCAGTGAATTTATTTTTGTACTAGTTGATAAATAGTGTTATTCATGGATATGAGTTGATATATGTACTAATTCTTTATGAACTGCAAATAGTGTAAGAGATTGATATGTGCAAGACACATAACCTTTTAAAAATTGTATCTATCAAAAATAGAAATGAAACATTAGGAGTGAACAAGTTCTATTTCCTTTAAAGTCTGACTCAGGCCTGTCTACTGTACAATATTGATCATCATTATACTAAAAGTAGGTAAGTATTTGGATATACAGGAAAAAGAGTAATGAGGTATATACGTTAGAATGGAAGAGACGATGTTATAATAATTTCTGGGTGGTAGAAGTGTCTTTCTAAAGAAGTCCAAGAAAATAAACTATAAAATACTACAAGTAAAATAGCAATTAAATCAAGTTGCTGGTATTGTTGAGTGATTGATTAAGTGTTGAGGTGGTCAATTAGCACAATAAGCTAAACTGAGAGTGACCATCTAGTCTTTGTACGTTTACCACAATACAAGCAACAGGCCAAAAAAGCCACTGGCTCCCTGGTATTTCATTTCCTTCCTCAGAACGGCCATGGACAAGGGTCAGGTTGATGCGATACAGACGGGGAATTGTCTCACTGCCACGGAGCCCCAAAACAAAGGCTCTGCCTCTTTATGGACTCTTAGAGGGAGAAGGGAGAAAGCAAAGGGCTAAGAGTGAAAAAGAACTCAGTCAAAGGGGAGAAAAGTACCTAAGCTGAGGCTGTCCTCTTGGTGAGGACACCTGGGAAGTCTCAGTGAGTCTGCAATAAGGAGGCCTTCCAAACGAGGTGCTGGTCTAGGACTGCAGATATTTAAGACTGGAAGTGGAAGGCTGAGTCCTTAACTGCAACTCCCTCCAGAAAACTGTAATGCACTGCTGTGCACACCAGGGTCGGTGTGGTAAGGTCCGCTTCCCCTTCTAAAACCTGGCAGACAAAACCTTACAATTGTCTATGGTCAGGCCTGAAAGATCATGCATAGGATTTCTGGCCTAAAACCAGACTCTTCAGGTACAAGTTAAATAATCTATATTTTATATATGGCATTATATTGCCAGAAACTACAAAAAGTTATTTCACGCTTGATATCTGAATTGATACCTGAAAATAAACTTAACCAGAAATATGCAATATTCATACAAAGAAAACTAGACAATGTGTTGAATGACATAAAATAAGGCCTAAATGGTTGGAATACAATATTCCTGAATGGAAAGACATCTAACAATGTAAAACTGTTAATTTCCCTAAATTTAATTTATAATATATAAGTAATTCCAAGCCACTTCCCAATGGATGCTTTTGGAATGTAATGAATTAATTCAGAAGTCCTCTGGAGGAGTACAATGCTTTAGGAAAGGCTCCGAACTGCTTCTTTTTTAAATTGTAAAAATATATTTAGTACTTGCATACAGCTTTGATATTTTTGGTATTTGGAATCTTGCTTTTTATGAGAAATTCACTGGGAAGAGTTCAGGAGCCAAGCTTCCTTGAAAGTAAAATTAAAGGATGTCATGATTATGACAAGAAGAGAAAGAGATTAGGAATCAGCCCTAAAGAAATGTGTAAGAGAAGAATGTAAGGTGGTTTAATCATTGGAGGGCAATAGTAATTTTTATCAAACTTCATGTTTTTAGAAAAATTTATTTTTAGAGAAGAAACTTTTGTCATTTGGTTGTGCCGTTTCATTCTCTGTGTCAAACTACTTTGCAATTGCAATGGAAAAGATGTATTATATTAACATTTAATTTATATTTTCAATGTATTTAATATACACTGAAAAGTAGGTGAATAAAGTGAACACTCATGTACTTGACATTAAGATGTCTCAATAGGATTTCTTCCTTTCTTGATTCACATTTTAAACTAATCTTTTATTATTACATAATTATGTGTATATGTGTAGTGTAGCAAAATACATATACATGAAAATAAGAATATTAAAAAATTATGATTATATTACCCAAAGATAATTACCACTCTGAATATGTTATTGTAGATATTTCCCTCTGTTTTTGTGTATCTGTGTATAGAATTTTTTTCTACCAAATGAGATCATTATAGCACATGTTCTTTTGTAACTTGCCTTTTATCTAGTAATCATTTCCATTTCTCCTTGAAAACAGATTTTTATCTTAATATTTTTATAGATGAGTTGTCTAAACTAATATCTAATTAACAATCACATGATGCATCTTACCATCCTGCCACCCAGGTCTCTTCTAATCTAGCATCGTCTCCTTTTTATTAAAAGTATAGAGATATATATATATGCACACATATATAGTTAATGTACTGATAGGAAAATAAACACAGTGAAGAGAAACAAAGCAGAAAAAAGGGGAGAGTACTTAGTGAGCTGCTGGTTTAGATATGGTAATCATGAGACTCCTCTAGGGGGGTAACACTTGAGCACATACCTCAATTATACTAATGTCATATATTTTTAACTTAAATGTTTTTATAGTTATTGAGTACTCATATGTTGATTTTTTTCCAACC
This sequence comes from Eulemur rufifrons, assembly GCF_041146395.1. Taxonomy (NCBI): domain Eukaryota; kingdom Metazoa; phylum Chordata; class Mammalia; order Primates; family Lemuridae; genus Eulemur; species Eulemur rufifrons. The sequence continues at coordinate 80,565,158 of NC_090984.1, forward strand.
CAGGATATTTAACTTCGTCTCTTAATAGCTATAACTAATGCCACAAGACACTATTTTTAAAAATGTTTTAGCACATAAGAGAAAGGGTCAATATTACCCTCCTAGGACTAATGTATAGGAACGATGATTAGATTATCCTTGATACACTCTGAGGCCACATTTCATTACTTTAACCAGGCTATTTGTATAATTTTATGATTAAATAATTAAAAAATGTAAGCCTCTTTCTGTTGTAAATATCTAGTAACACAGTTGTAAAAGAAAATTTAAAATAACAATATAAAGACTAAAGGTTTTAAATAGTCACTTTTTCTATGTGTAATGCCTTAATATTTCAAGGAACCAAAACCTAAATGCTCTTTTGCTTTATATAACAGCTTATTCATAGGCTTGCTTGACACCTTTGAGTTAAAATGAGCAGGTAGTTTCATTCTCAAGATCTGGTCGCCTGCAGCATCTTGTTTCTGAAGAAATTGGATAAACTGAAATAAGTTTTTTCTAAGAATCATTGTAAGACCTTTCCTTGGTCCTAACCATTTTGACATCTATTTTCACTGGGAAAAGAAATGGAAGTCAGCTACCAGCCACTAGCAATAGAGCCTGGGTTAACATTTCTTGCAAGCTATAAAGTCCTGTTTCCATAGAAATGAAGTTTGGATTGTTGAGGATAGGAGACAGATTTTAAAACCAGTGTGTCCTCTCACTAGTGAAAAAACCGTGCAGATGTGTTTTCAGGTTTGCGAGACAGAAGTGGTTGAATAATTCCATCTGATGAGCTTTCCATTGTGATCTGAAAGTCTATAGGGGAAAAATAAAATTTCCATAAATTTTGATTAGAGAAGTAGGGGCTTATTCGTTACTAACAATGACCTAAGTTGACATAATGTGTCCTAAGAGGCCAGAAACATCAAAGCTTTCTGTTTATAGCATTTTGAAAGCTTTAATGTACTTAGTCTGCAATTCGTAATTTAGTCTCTTGAGAGATCACAGAAAGCTGGCATTTTAAAACTTGAGTAGAAATATTTTCATCTCTTCAAGATTGAAGTCAAACATTGAATGTATACAGTCCTTAGTTGACTGCTGATTTTGACAGGTTGAAATCAGAAAATGCAATTGCAAATAATTTATATATAAAGTTTAGTTGCAGAAATTTAACATTGTCCTCACTTCTATAAGTACTGGTATTTTGAAATACAATCTTACTGACGTTTGTTATTAGAGGATCGAATTAGATATTAATTGGAGAATGAAGGAAATAAAATATAAATATCAAATTTTTAGATGACTAGCATGGAAGTGAGAGCAATGAGGATAACCCCAAGACCTAGGTCTTTGATGAAATACATAAATACCCTGCTATAAATTATTTATCTGAGATATAAAGTTGTAGATTTGTTAATGTTTCTTCTTTGCCTTATTTCACGACTGAGGAAATTACTGATTGGATGCTTGCTAGAAGTTTTAACAAAGAAAAAACATTTTCCTAGCACTATCAAGTTTGTCTTGAGCTAATAACATACCTTTTTTCTTTAATAAACAGTGGCCCAGTTACTGCTTATGATTATTGCTGGACTATATTTACTGACAGTTTACATTTGTTATACTTAGAAAACATAGCAGTCACTAAGTCATGAACACAAGTAACATTTTCATTGACATTTGGGACTATAGAAAGCATGTCAAAAATAATTCAGTCAAATTAATTCAAAATTTAAAAAATACAGGTAAGCCAGTTACATTTTCTATCTACTCTTGCAACCAATCTTAACTTGACTTCGATTATTATTCTTACTGTATTTTTGGTTAAAAAACATCAAACAAACAAGAAACAAGCTACTTAATGGTGAAGTTCCAAGTGGTAGGTCTCAAAATTTCATAATAGTTATAATTTCCTAAGAAGGTATTTTAAACAGTAGAGGTGAGGTTATAATCTGTAACCATACAGTATTAACACCAATGAGACCTGCTGTTTGAGATTTCTTTGACTATTCTGCTAGTAGGGATTTGATGATCATATAAAGTCCCATTTTGCTTCAAGGTGCTATCCCAATCCAAAATTATTAGACTTTCAGAAATATTGAGCCAAATATTTTAAGCCTGCAGTTCTAAGATAAAGAAATGTTCAGTTATAGAGACGTGTAGGTGAGCAGCTTACAGTTATGCTCTGTATAACTCTCCTGTGTTTACAACTGGACCTCTCACAAAGAAATTTGTCCTTTGCACACGTTATATAAATACTAGAAGGTATTTCTCCACTGTCTTCTTCATTAGTGCTTCTGGATCCTTTCCAAATAGTTAGTGCTTATTAAGCTTATACAATCTGCTAAAGGTATAGATGATAAACAATGCCAAGTGACAGAGATAGAATGAAAGGAGAAAAATTCCTGAGATTGAAATGTTGTCACATCCAAAACATAGAAAAAGGCTCGTGTGACTTAAATACACAGGTCTGGAGGATTTGTAAAGATGAAGGTCATGCATATATAGGTATATAGTCCATGGATATCAGCATAATTGGGAGCTGGTTCATGGTCTCCACTCTAGAACTACACAATTAGAATCTGTGTGGGTGATCCTAGGAATCTTATATTTTACCAAACTTACAAGGTGACTTTTATGCACCCTAAAGTTTGAATTAGCATGGGCATATATACAATTCTAGAAATGGTTATTTAGATGATGATATTGATTTTGGAAGTTAGTCTAATTTAAATGAGAATCTTTGAGAAGACGTTTGAAGGAGCTCAGGCAATTTCACCCCAAGATACGACTCCTTTGTGTAAAGAGTATTTTGAATTAAAGGCCCTTAGAGCTCAACTTTCCCTCTATCTTCATAAAAACCAGGTGGACCCATCAAGAAGAATAATTGTCATTCTTTCACCTCCCTGCTATCTCAATATATTGCAGGAAAGAATATCAAGAATGCAGCCAGATCTGGCCCAACTCATATTAAAGATGATATCTGTCTCTCAGGTTAATTTAATTTTCAAAGAGAATCATTTTCAAGTCATTCTGTTTCCCCCCATCCATTCATTCTCCCAAGTATCTATTCAACCTCCCTAGTAACCATATATTGTCCCTCAGCAGAATCCCTGTATTCCTCATCTCCCTCTCCCCTCTAAAATGAGGATATATAAACTTCTGTGCCCTGTTGGGATATGGAGTAATGACTGTGATTCTCCCCATGCACACAGTAAATAAATTTGTAATATCTTTCTCTTATTAACCTGCCTTATCGTGTGTTGATCTTTCAGTGAACTTTCTGGGGCTGAAGGGAAAGTTTTCCTTCTCCCCCCCAGGTTATAGGAAGCAATTTACATGACTATAAAAATACTCTGGTTTCTGAGGGAGGGACTATTGAAGGAAGAAAGACCAGTTTGGGTGCAATGGCAGTATTGTAATTGATAAATGATTTTGGCATGGAGTAGATTGGATTCAGTGATGATAAAAATTTTTATTTATTTTTCTTAAAAATATTGAAGGGTAAATTAAATGTTGGGTAAGGAAAAAAAAAAGTTAGAAACAACGAATGTTTAAGTAGTCATGGTTTGTTGAGTCATTCATTTACCAAAATGGGAGTAGTTGAAAGATGAAAGTTTTGATAGAGAAAAGACAATTAAGAGTTCAAATATGGACCTGTTAAGTTTGTGATATATCCAAATTTATATATCTGTGTATTATATTCTATACATTATCCAGAATATAGAAAGAATGCTTGCAACCCATTAACAAGAACCCAAAAACCAAACTGATTTTGAAAAGGGCAAAAGATCTGAATAGACATTTCACCAAGAATATATATGCATGGCAAAGACACAGGACACAGAGAAAAAGATGCTCAAAATCGTTAGTGATTAGGTATATGTAAATATAAACCAAAATGAAATGTCACTACCTAGCCACGGTAAAAACTAAAAATTCTTTAGGATGGCAATACTATGTTTTAGTGAGGATATGGAGCAACTGGAACTCTGTTATTTTTTGGTATGAATGAAAAACCTCTAAAGAGAAAGACTAAATTGGCTGCCAAGGAACAAAGGTGAAAATGGCATCAGACTCTGATAAAGAATGCCAGAAGAATTTGAAATACGTTCTTTAGTATTGTGAGTCAAAATTATTTAAACATAATATTTTATTACATTTGGCCAGATGGCCAAATAAAATTTCTGACCATCAAATATAAAGACAGTTTTTACATACATGGACTCAGAAAATCTAGTATGCACAGTCTTTTTCTGAAAAAGAAAATTACTCTTTGTAGTTTAGTGAAACAACAACAAAAAGGACTCCAAAAAAGAAAAACATAAGCAGTTTAAGAATGTCTGAGATTGGCAATGAGATGAAATCATACAGTGATGGACATTCAACAGGCTATAATAAAATTAGTCCAAATCACGTAAGGAGATCAGAAGGGCCCCCGTAAGAATGTCCTAACAAAGAAATGAATTGTGTCATCAAAAACCTGCATCACACTAGTAAGGATATAAAGAGGGGTGGAAGGAGGCAAGTACTTTCTCTGCAGTTTGATTAAGAGAAAATGAACAAGATTGAAACCCAAAAGCCAGAAAAATAAGTATGGGCATGATCAGAGACATGGTACTTTTTTCTTGGTAACAGCAGGTAAATTAAAATGATAATTTAAAGAATAATTACCCTATGTTGCCCTTCCTATATCTTTCTTCTTCCATTTTTTAGCAATGATATTTTTAAGCAGCAAATACTTAATGACATTGTTAAAAGATAAACTCGGACATGTAAAAATTTTAAATAGTTTATTTGGGCAGAAAATGATTTAAGAATCAGGCAGTGCCAAACAACAGTGGTTTGGGCTCCACTAAGGGGGCAGGAAAGGTAAACTTTTATGAGGTGTTTGTGGAAGCAAAACAAAGAAAATATTTGGTTGAAGTGGAAACTCCCTAGAGGTTGATTCATAGATTTCGATTGGTAAAATCTCTCATTAAAAGTTATTAGTTAAGTGGTTAAACTTCAGTTTCATTTTCCTAGACTATGACCATTCACACCGAGTTGGGTTTTGATTTGCTTACATAGAAACTCAGTATGCTAGAGCTTCCCAGTCTAATGGCATCTCAATTAATTATGTTAACAACATAAAATAATATCTTTTTGTGTCCAATCATAATACTGAATTCTACAGAAGATAATATGTAATAGCAGTGTTTTAAATTTTTTAGTTAATTTATAGGGAAAACTAGAAATATAATTATTGTTAGAGAACATAATGTAAATGCTGTAATAGAATAGTACTAACATGGGGATGAAGATAGTATTAGTCAGGGCTCAGCCAGAGGAGATATGTGTACAGACACACACATGTATGTACATTCATACATTATGTACATATCATATGTGGTACAACATATTATATATGGTATGCTAAAGGACTGGCTAAGCAAGCCTGACGTCTAGAGGGCAGGCAGATAGGCAGGAAGAAAAGATCATAAACAGTATGGAAACCCATGAGCACGAGCTAAAGCTTGAAGTCTCTCTAGTGCATGCTAGCAAGACAGAGCCTTATATATCCATATTATAGTGTAACCACTGCAGTATCATTGCATCATCTTTGCCATATTCTATTGATTGGAAATAAAGTATGGTTGTGAGTTGCTTTTTGAAATCGAAACACTCAGTTAAATATAAAGTCATTGGAAAATAAGATTCCTTTTACTCCATAAAGAGATGTCTTTATTTTGGAATCACTGGACTATATCTCTGTAGTTTAAAGCAGAGAAAGGAATGTTTAAGTGATAGAAACTACCAGAGCAATTACTGATACTGAAAAATAAGCACCGTAAAAGTATAGAAAACTAATTTGCTATTGCAAAGGCTCCTTAGCAGCTATTCACTCCTAATCAGCCTCAAGTTGTAATGAATAGAATAATAAGCACTATTAAAATAATTCACTATTCATCAAGAATAATAAACCACTTAGAATAACAAGATGAAAATAATAAGCCAGTGCTTAATTCACAGAAAAGGAATGGTGGCGGGTGGGGGGAAGAAAAGGAGATTCTCAGAGGAGTTGAACTTAATGCTGTTGTGAGCTACTGAGCTCCCCTAAATGTGTTGAATTGTATATTGACCTACTCAGCATCCCACCTCTGTATCCTGCTCAATAACACTCAGTGTGGTTTGTAGATCATTTATATCAGACTCACCGAGAGTGCTTGCTGGCAGTGGGGAGGAGGGGTAGAGAGAGAGAAAGGAGCCTTCCAATACTCCACTCTAACTGGGATTATTCTTCTTTATAAATATGTTTGCTATCCCAGCTCATACCAATTGCTTCTGCTGTCCTTTCCACCTAGCATGGGATTGATTTCTAGCTTTGCCTGTCAAAAATCTGCCCATCATTCAAGGCTCAGATCAATAGCTATTTCCTTCTTTACTCTTCTGGGACCCAATTCCTCACCCACTTACCCTCCCTGGCTGAGGTGGGAGTAGAATCCAGAGAATCTTAGAAACAAAAGAGACCTTAAAGGTTACTTAATCCAACTTCCTTGTTTTAAGATGAGGAATATAGAGGAGAAAAATCCCAAATTTTTCACCTAGAGGAAAACCTGCCTTTCTAAACAAGTAATGATAAAGTTGCTCTTAAAAAAGAAACTAAATGGATTTATGGAAGAGAGTGATTTATCTTATTATAATACAAATATAAAATTTTAAAAAATGATATCACCTTAAATTAGAAATATATAGATATAGAAAATTACATTTGGTTATTTTTATTGCTATATTGTAAAGGAGTATGAACACTAGGGTGATACTAAAAAAGGAGGAGAGAATTTTAGGCTCTTTTCCAATCCATTGAGTCTATGGATCAATGATGCTTTTCAGTTTTAGGACTGGCCCCCTCTCGGCAACTGTGCAAGTCAATTGACTGCTTTGTGATTCTCATTAGTGCTCATGTGCACGCGTGTGCGTGCACACGCATTCACTCTCTCTCTCTCTCTCCATATATGTATATATGTATGTATATATATAAAATACCTGTACTAGAAGTTGTATAAATTAATGAGGTGATTTCAATATTTTGAAAAATATGCTCTGAATTACTGGCATAAATATGAACAATTAGTAAAATTAGCCTCATCTTCCTCCTCAGATATTTGAGTTCCTTTAAGTATAGCACTACAGTGAAAATTAATTTGGTGAGGCATTCTTACTTCCTCTAAATTATACTATGTTTGTATTACTGAAGTGACATATGATTTGGAATCCCCCAGGTGTTTATATAGTATTTGAAAACAATATTTATATAATACTTAATATCTAATGACATTTTCCTTTAAAGGAAATCTATAGATAATTTTATCCAATGAAAAATGTGACCCTTTGAGAAGGAAGCTTTTTCAGTATCTTTACATACCTCAGTATGTAGCAGAGAAGCATATCTACGAGATTGTTTGGTCTTTGGGTACAACTTTCATAGTAAAAGCAAACAGGTTCTTTTGACAGTCTTAATGAATTAATCGGTACTAATTTCTGCACAGTTTTAACACATAATGGACTATACTGAAAAAAAGTTAATGAAGGAAGAATTGTGGATATTTTTAAATTAGGAAAATATTGCCATATTTTAAGCTGTTTCAAATACCAGTCTCGTAAATTTTTATTCATTTTCTCTATTCTTGATAACTTTATGCTTGATTATGTCAGGAAAAAAGTTTCTAATAATATTCTAGTGAGTGCTTGGATTCCAGAAAGATGTAAAAAACCTATACTAATGAAATGGAAACTTTTTGGCAAATAATACAATTAGATATTTTATAACAAATAATGTCACTATTGCATGTTAGAATCTTATATGACCTAATAAAGAGAAACATATATACTTTTTATAGAAAATATACTGAGCTTTAATTTGTTCTTTATAAATTATGTTTGTGTGTTGTTTATTTTTTTGCTTGTTTGTTTGGTTTTGAGACAGGGTCTCTCTGTTGCCCAGGTTGGAATGCAGTGGTACAATCATAGCTCACTGCAGCCTTCAACTCCTGGGCTCAAGGGATCTTCCTCCCTCAGTCTCCCCAGTAGCTAAAAGTATACGCATGTGCCTCCACTCCTGGCTAATTTTAAAATATTTTGTAAAGATAGTTTTTCACTATGCTTCCCAGGCTGGTCTTGAACTCTTGGCTTTTAGCGATCTTCCTACCTCAGCCTCCCAAAGTGCTAGGATTACAGGCGTGAGCCACCACACCCAGCCAAAATATGTTTTATTTTTTAAGAAGTTCATTGGCTATAGCCATAAACAATGTTCCTACAAAGCTGTGCTCATAGACAATGTAACAAATACCTCTCATCCCAGCTTCCCATAGTGTGAATACTGTTTTAGCTAAACAAGTCATTCTCAGGATGAATATACTGTGCTCTGGATGAAGTTTATCTCTACTGCCTCCAGATTACTATGTAGTGCCTTTCATCACTATTAGCTTACTTGGGAAATGAGTAAGAAGGTGATTCTGGAAAGTAAAACACTCAATGTTTTTGTGTATCTACGAATAGAGAGACAAGCAGAACAAGTGATCTCTTTCTCTTCCATTTTTTCTCCTTCCTTACCCAGCTCCCTCCCTCCTTTGTTCTTTTCTTTTCTTCTTTCCTTCCTTCCTTCTGAATACCATGGGGTAGTGTGTAAGCTAAATGTAGCCAGAGGATGATAGGATCCCAAGGAATGGAAGCAGGGCATCTAGCCAACCAGCACCTTGAGAACAGCAGGAGTTTGAGGAACAGTGACTACAAGAGTCCTTCTTGGAGAGCCGGCTAGACTCAACATCTCTGAGAACCATCTTGCCAATTCAAAGATAAAAGCTCTAGGAAGAAACAAATTAAATTTGTCTGGGGTATGAAATTCACTGGGGAGGCAATTTGAGTTGGAGCTAGAAACATCAGTAGAAATTTGATAAAAAGGAAGAGATAAGAAATCTTATACAGAGGAATTATATTTTGTAAATGTGAGGAAGTATAAAGAAATCCTACATAAAATTAAGTAGGGCTGAGGTTTTCAATATATAGCATGAAGTAGCATACGAGGTGGCATCCAATGGGAAGGATCTTGCACATCAAGATGAAGACCTTAGCCTTTATCCAGTACACAATAGAGAGTGTGTAAACGTTTCTGAGGGAAAAAAAATAATGAGCCCAGGATAAAGGCATTTTTGTTAGCTAGGCAGTTTCTCTAATCCCCTAGGAAATAAAAGCTCTTTAATTCTACTTTTTTATAATTTTCTTGGTTGTGTGAGTTAGGATATTTTTGGCTACAAAAATATGAATGCCTGAGAGTAGTTTAAAAAATAAAGACATTTAATCATCTCACATGTTAAGAAGCTCAGACAGTTCTAGCCCAGGTGTAGTAATCCATAATGCCATGATGAATCCAGGCTCTTTCTCCACTGCCACCTCAGCATGTCTGTCATGTTTCTCCTTGGAGCTGCAAGATGGCTGCCATGGCTCCAAACCTCACATCTTCCCAGGACGGGGTCCTGTTCAAGAAGGTAGGAGTGGGCACAAAAGCCTTTCTTTCATCCAGGAAAAATACTAGCTTCAGGATACTACTACAGACTTTCTTTTCTGTCTTCTTGGCCCAAATTGGGTCACATTCCCATACTTTAACCAATCCCTGGCAAAGGGAAACAAATCCAATGTACTTTCTATACGGTGCCTCTGACTCAAAAAGCACAAAGCAGACCAGTGTTAAAAGTGGCTCCCTGGACTGAGAGTACAGAGACTCAGGGGCTTTTACTTACTTTGCTACTGAATACATGGCACTAATTAATTATATGGTTATTCATCCAACAAATATTTCTGAGAAGCTACCATCCACAAAGGAGACGATATATGCATGGTTAAATGCATGGTACCCTACCATCAGATCCTCATTCTGCCACTCACTAAATGACCGTGGAAAATGGACCAAACTTCCTGCCATTCTAACTCCTCATCTGTGAAATGGAAATCGTCATAGCTCTTGACTCAGAGTTATAACGAGAATTAAATGAGTTAACACATCCAAAGGACTTAGTAAGTTTCCTAGTATATAGTAATATTCAGCAAATGTTAGCTTTTTGCCCTTTCTCTGTGCCAGGGACTGTGCTAGGACTGGAGATAGAGATGTTAAAGACAAAGAGAGGGGAAGAAAAATCAATAAATAGAAATTGCAGTAGAGATTGACAAACATAATGTTATAGGCATGTATAGGATACTATGCTAGAGTCCTTTACCCAGCCTGGGATAAACTCTAGTATATCACATCTCACACTGGGTTAATTTGGTGGGACATTTAAAAAGTATCTCTGGTTAACAGTTTGCATATTTCAATTAATTCTGCAGGTCTGGTTAGGGAAGTCTGCCCAAAGGAGTGGTTACCTGATCTGTGTCTAGAAGTCAGGCAAAGACAAAGGAGGAACATTGCAGGTGGAGGAGAGAGAGTGATTCATCAGGAAAGGCAGGCATTTCACCAAGGCCAGATGACAAGGACTCCTGGGGATGGGAGATAGGAGAGGAATGGTGGATGCTGAGGGTGAAGAAGCAAAGCCAACCCAGACAATGTAAGGCCTGGCCAAGATGTTGGGGATTTAACCTGAAAAAAATGGAAAAGCTATAAAGGATTTTAAGTAAGAAAGTAAAATGATCACGTTGTGCTTTAGCATCTGTTGGCCTCACTTTCCACTTCTGTAAAATGATCAAGCTGCACAAAATACTTTAGATTTTAGATATTGGAGGGGCTTGTCCTTTCTAGTTCCAAAATTTCCTTTACTGTATAACAAATATCTGTAGATCTCAATATATGCAAAGTTCAGGCTCATTTGGAGATAATGCAAGTAGAATGGTTGATGATACATTCTATGACAATCTGTTACCAGGACAGCTTAATGTAGTAAAGAAAACCCATTTTAATACCAAACAACCAAATTGAAAACTCCTGTCCTAATTAATAAAGCATGGCCTGAGCCATAAACAATGATGTCACAAATCATCTGCAATAGCTACAGCCATGCACTTTTGAAAATGAAATGGTACCAGCACTTGTGCAAAACAGTAATGAGTACAGGATGGTACATAATTAATAAAATCTTGTGTTGCAACAGGATTTGAAAAGCCAGAATAAACTTTTGGGGGTATGAAAAGTCAAGAACTAATGGTTAGTATATCTTACAATGGTTAGCATAATGATTAGTATACTTTAAACCTTGAACTAGTTCTTCTAGTGCATGAGTGAAGGCCAAACCATTAGTGTTTGTGCAGCTACAAATCCTTTAAAGGAGGACTTGTCTGAATATGAAATATGTCTCTGTTGGGGAAAAAAATGCCAAAGGCTGCAATTACCCCAATAGTAAACTGGTAGTTGGAGTCTTTGAGGGGTTTTTTTTTTTTTTTATTCTTTTAAATACACATTCTGAAACATTGATCTAGCAGCAACTTCTCTAATTCATTTCAGCACCACTTGAACAATAGCCAACTTACCTGTTCTTCTTAGTGCAACTTAATTTCAATTATATATGTAGGTCATAAGTTTTCACAGTTAAGAGTGTATTTAAATTGAGACCAGCCCTGCTTTCTAAATTGCTTTCTTAATTAACATTTTACTGATGATGACTAGTGTATCCAATACACAAAATTACACTCTGTGAATTTAATTTGGTAGAACATTAGAAAAGGCGACACCATCCATATTCCTAAATCAAATATCAGTAAGAGGATGAAATCAATAGGCCTAGTCAAAACTTTTTGAGAAAACAAAAATGGATTAAATTTTAATATACAAGCAAAGACAGGGACTGACAGGTTTCCAATTCTGCTAGCATTTATCTTGGTAACTAATATATACCAATTTGGTAAAAGTTACATTCAAACAGCTAACATGGAAAATCCTTGAGAGCAGATAATATAGTTTGTCTTTATACCTACATCCAAGCACAGGGCCTACTCCAGTGCAGGTGTTAAAAAAATGTGTGCCAAATTGTTAACAAGAGGATGACTGTAGAACCCAACCAATCACTTATGTGTTGCAGCATGTCTTTTCCTCTCAATGAAAAACAATACCTTATAGAACCACTGGAATATTTTTTAAAACAGGTATTGCTTACTTCCCTCTCCACGGAGCTTCTGCTATGCTCACTAGATTTATCACCACAATAAAACCTTATAATTTTAGGCCAGAAGCTCCAATTCTGCTATATTTTATGTGTCTCTCATTGACATTTTTTATTTTACTATATTATATTGCCCTGAATGGCAGGGGCCACCTTTTTATACACATCTTTTTTAATCACCCCCATAGTACCTAACTTGGTTACTTAAATAGGCAAGAAAATGTTGGACAAATGGATTTTTTAAAAATCAGTCAAACAATCTAAGCCATCCCTTCTTCCACTTCTCACCCTTCCAGCTCATCATTTTACACATAAGGAGAATGAGGCTTTGAGAAAGTAACTTAATTGTTCAGGGAGACACAGCCAATTACTGGCAGAGTTTCCAAACTAAGCTGCCTTCCTTGTGCTGCTATTTCTGGAAGAGAAAATTGTAAAAGAAACACACTAAGAGAGAAAAGCTTATTGATACTGAAAGTTGTAAGTAATGTGGTACAAAGGAAAGTCAAGCCATTACAAATGTAACAACAACATTGTAATTTGGTCAAGGCATAGAAACAGACAATCTGTTACAGCCCTTAACATCAGTCCCCAGTTTCAATTTCTTACAGAGTTAACATTTGCCCACTGCTTGTTATGTGCCAGGCACTGGGATTCCAAATAAGTGCTTTACATAGATTATTTCATTTACTTTTCAAAGCAAGACTCCAAAATGGACATCATTATCCAGATTGTTATAGACGCAAAAACAAGACTCTGAATGGTGGAATGACTTACTCAAGACCACCAAGCTAATATGGAGTGGACCTAGAATTTAAACCCAAGTCTGTCTATTCTAAAGACCATTCTCTTTCCATTATATATTTTGCCTTCTTGCCATTAAAATAAAAAGATTTTTCAATACAGTTTGAAATTTGCCACTAAATATGTCACTTTGATCACTGAAAAAGGATACATTGTGTTTTTCACATTACTGTGCCTCCTATAGCTTCCTCTGCATTAGAGAAGGGAAATGAGGAACAGCGTTCCAAGAATCTGTTTTCTCACCTGGTTCTGGTTAAGTGTGGAGCCCTTGGTGTGAGGGCTGGAAGGTGAGACATAGGGAGAAGCCATTCTTCACTGGAGGCAGCTACAAGCAGGCACATGGCAGAAAGCACATGGGAGGTTCATAGCAGCTTCCAGGCTATGGAAGGCAGCTGAGATAATGGGCAGCAGTTCTGGAACTACTTGCTTCAGTGCTCAAGGCTGAGATGGTAGCAGGAGCTTGCTAGAGTTCCTTGAGATTTGCAGAAGCTTCCACCTGGAGAACCCCTCGTTTTGAAACTATGTCATCATTGGTGGCCTCCTGGATCTCTGCCTCTCCAGCCTGACTTCCTAAAAATCTGCAATTCCCTGGATGAATGCCTCCATGCTCATAATTACATGAATCATTTATGTTTTCCTGGCAGAACTCTGGCTAATACAACTACCTAGGCCAAGTCCAAAAATCCAAGTCAAAATAAAATAAAACATAATACATTTACTCATTTTCCCCTTTTCCCTTGATCTCCCACAAAACAAAGCATCAAAAATCTTGTGTATAAAAATTTTTTTCTCTTCATAAATTGCAAGTGCTCTTTGTGAATCCTAATATTAGTTGGCAAATGAACTTGTAGACTCTTCCTCCTTTGGATTTTTTAGATTAAGACAACCATCTGCTTTGATATCTCTGAGTATTTTTTCCTTGAATCAGAGTCTGTACAAGAAGAGTTTGTTAAGATGTCTACTAATACTACCATTTTAAAATTTCCTCTGGCTAGTAACATAAAAACAACAATGCCACATAATACTGAATCAAAATATATATACATATACATGTGTACACACACACACACACACACACACACACATACACACTCTTTATGCATCTATTTTAATTGCTAAGAATGTTCCCAGGGGAAGACATCTGTTATGCCAATATAAAACATTTTAAATGAACACAATCTGGCTGTTTTAATTCCAAAATTAAAACTGCCAAATTTGTAATTTGATGGTGAACTGCCTCTGCATTCTTAATTATTTCTATTTTCTTCCAAGGCCACTAGATGGTGGTTCCTACATGGAAACCCTCCCAGTCATGGAAACTTTCTCCATCTCTATTACAGCACTATTGGAGCATACAGTGTGAATGAAGAATTTATTTCTAAAAGAAATAAAGACATAGTAAAAAGAGCTGAGAAAAAGCTAAGGAGAACAAGTTAATAGGAAACTTCTATTGCTTTCACTGATGTATGCCTTCCTGATCCTGGGTTAATTTATATATCAGCTCCCCACTGTACACCAAACCCTTCTGGGCGTGCAAAACTGGAAATTTACATGAAGTGGATTTTCCAGTAAAGTGTGAAGCAGGGTCTCTCTCACAGGTAGTATTTGATAAGCTACTATATGCTGGGATTAAGAGAGATGTTTTCTTAAAAGTCTGTGATGACTTTTAGGATTTGCATGATTAATGGTGGCATTAAACAAGATAGGAAACAAAGGAGTAGATGCTGGCAAGAGCATAATACTGAGCTAAACATATGATATGGTTCATCTAAGGGGCCAGTGAGACTATTAGGAAACAATGCCAGAGAAAGGTAAGTAAAAGCCAAAACATGAAGGAATTATGTACCATCCTAAGGCATCTAAAATTGAAGATTTTAAGGAGAGTAATCTGATCCAACTTGAATTTTAGAAAGTTCACGTTGGTGTTACTAAGGAAAATATAATGAAGAGAAAGAATGGAGAAGAATTAGTAATATATTTCTATTTTTCTTCAAAGTCTTATTTATTGGTGCCTTTTGTTTGGGCCAGACATTATTTCTTGAGGTTATCTAGGGCTCTAGTCTCAAATTGCTTCCCATGCACGTGGCCTTCACTGCTCCTTAGATTCTTTGTAACTGAGATTGAAAAAGTTAATGTGAAAAATAATTAAGGGAGGTGAGGAAGGATAGGAGATGATTTGATGCTTGTTCCTGTGAGGTGAATCAGCTCTGTACCACTCAGGCACCTGCAGGAAATATTTGGCACCTTCAGAAGGGTTTAACTGATAAGATTTCAAATGCAGGCACTACTTACAGGAGTATGGGCATGGTTAAGCCACCAAGAGGATGGTAGACCACCCAGGGACTAGCAACAGCAAAAAACAACCAACCATATTATTGCAGACCAGTGACAATTAGAGCAAGAAAAATGAGGCCACCTAGCAAAAGCTATGGCCACAAAGAAATAGTAACCACCCCCTCCAGAATTTCTACAAGGCAGGGAAGGATAGAGGAGAACGAACGTTCTGACCTCTTTTTACTCCTGTCCTCTGATCTTCTACCAGTGCCTCCGGCTGGCCAAGCGGTAAGGACTGCAGGTGACACAGACCACGGAGATCAGCCTTGCAGAGCACAAACAAGTGGAGAACAGATCTAGGAAGGCAAACAGAATAATAAGCATAAATTCATTCACTATCGGTACATGAGAGAGTGATGTCTGTATAACACAGAAGTCAAATTGGTACATATGCAATTTTTCCCAGTACATTTATGTTTTGCACCATCCTGTATTAGAAGCTAAATATACAGAAAATATGGAATGGTCAAATCCATCAGCTTAAGAGAATTTATTCAATAAAAGAGAAATTATCTGAGATCAGTACTCTACATAACAATAATACTTAAGGGTTTGGCACAAGTGTTCCCATTGTAAAGACTTAGGAGAAACAGAGATCAAATAATCTAAAACCAAAGAAGGAAAAGGTTTTGAAGGTGAAGTGAGCAACAGTAAAGTAGCCTCTGGCATCTATAGCTTTCATTTTCTTAGTTTCAGTTATTTGAGCAACCCCAAATTCCATTACAAGTGACAATTTGAAGTCTTAGTGATGGCACAAACTTGAGTCCACCTCTGCTATGGAAAGCGTATCACCTCTCAGGGAGCAGCCACATCTCTAAGTGGCTTCACCTTCTTTTACTTATTGTCAATGACACATTAACTCTCATTATGAAGTTGAATCAGGAAATTCTTTTGGTGCAATATATTGCAAGTTATGATGACATTATAGGCTATAGTGATATTCAAGAATCTAGGATATATAATGTCCTTGAAACATATTTCACCCAAGTGTCAGGCATCTACCATATCACAAAAGTAACAAGTAAAATGAATACTGAAACTTTATCCATTGTATTTGGCAATTAGGACTGGAGACTTTGACTTAGAAGTGTCCTGAACTGTTAAAGTGCAGGCCAATGGAAGGTGGGTGGGGAGATGAGGAAGGAAGCCAGATTGCAGGTGGTTATGGAATGAATGGAAGGTGAGGAAGTCAGTCAGTGAATGTGGAATATCCCTTCAAACAGATAGGGTATCAAGAGGAGTAACCTGCTTGTCACTTCTGTGTAGAGAAGGCTTTATCAGTCTGATGAGTGGAGAAAGAAAAGGTATGGGACAGAAGAAACTTCCCAGAGATTTCTCCCTCATAAATCTTGGAGCCGCCATAATAAGAGAATTGGAAAACTGGGATATGGCATGGAATAAAGGTGTGAGGGGCCAGTACTGCTGGTGTGCTTAGGTGTCAGCTCCATGTGAGTATGAACTGTGTCTGTTTTTGTTAATTATTGAATCACCAGAGGCTAACTCTGCCCTGTAGAATAGGTTCTTTGTGAGGGAGGAAAATGGGATGGTCTGAGGTAGAGGCTGGTTCATGCCATGAAAGTCCTCAGACATGAAGTGGATCAGCCCATGGGAGAGATGAATCTAAAGTCCAGGTGACATAGCTAGGCAGAAATACTTCATCGGATTTGTTCGTCTTTATCATACCACTGGGATTCATTCACCTTGAAGGAGAGCAGTAGGAAAATACACCCACCAAATATGCTGATTTTCTCCATAGCTCTCTAATGTTTGCAGGAGGTCATGGAAAAACACTAAACTAAAAAATAAGAAACCAGGGTCTTGGTCCTAGTTTAGTCACTAACTGGTGGTGTGGCCTTAGATAATTCATTCACTACATATTTATTATCTATTGTAAGTCAGGGATCAGGCCAAGCTCTGGGACCATGGAACTTATCACACAAACAAGTAAACAACCACCACAGCATAGTAGCCTAGCAACTAAGTGGTGAATGTGGTGCACGTAGAGTGAAGTCAGGGGAGATGCCACAGAGGAAATGATGATGAATTGGAGAAGTTAAAGACAAGGTGAATCTACGTAGCCCCTTCACCTCTCTGAAACATGGTTTCTATAAGAATAAAATAAGTGGCATTGCTGGAGGATCCTTCAGATCCCTTTGTCTATTAGAGTATGTGATCCAATTTTTCTATCATAGAACAGAGCTAAAGAAACCTTGAAATGCTATCCACACACACAAAAAAGAAATGCCATGCTTAAATTGCAGCAGGAAAATGAGAAAAGAAAATGGTAGTGTTCAAAAACAAGAGAGAGAGAGAGAGAGAGAGAGAGAGAAAGAAAAAACACAAGTGAGAGCACATTTTCTAGGGCAAAAAGGATTTTTGTTTATTTTTTAACATAATACACCAAAAATAAATACAATTATCCCAATTTCTGCCCACGGTTTTCAGTATTGTGCAGCCTTTATTTAATGATACATCAAAACACATTCTCTGCCAATTCTTCCGTTGCTTAGGAACAGGCAGTCAAGAGTCTAAGCTCAGAGACTCTGAAGTCATCATTAAAAGGCTTTGTGCATTGCTATCAGTAAAATGCTAATTTAGTAAGCCTGATTGATACCCTCCTGGTAGCAAGTTCCAGGAATGAGGACCCAGATCCTGCTAATTTGGCTAGTTCCTTTTTATTCGGCTCAGCGTGGCTTATGTAAATAAATAAATAAATAAAGGGCTGTCAGCCAGTGACTAGGAGCATTTTCTTTCTAAAGAGCTGGCTCTTCTTATTCAACACACTCCATGTTCTTCTCGAACCAAGACAGGAAACTTATTTACCCGCTGCCTCTATTTACTGAGTGTTTTCTGCTGTGCAAAGTCAGACTATTCCTAATTGTATAATTGTTCCACATCCTTTTCAGTCACTTCTTGGTTTAATCATGCTTGACTTGTGCTTGAGGAGAAAAGCGAAAGGAGGTACTTCTTCTATTGGCATGAGCACGATGACAGGTGTTAGGAAAGCCAACTGCCCCTGAGAGCTCTCCCGCTGTGTTATGGTTAGAACCCTGATCTCCCCATCCACTCTGTTCCCTATTCACGTCCATACAAAACAGCCACTGTTATCACCACTCATGATCCTCCTTGACTTGACCTGGGGACAATGGTGCTCCATGTTGTTGATCACTGCAGACCTGCTGTACCTCTGCTGACACCAGGGTCACCTCTTGCAGCCATCGTCTCCTCCATTGTGGCTGTTGCCACCGCCACTGCACCCTGGCCCTGTGCTGAAGGCACTGCTTCCCCCTGTTGGGTCCGGGGAGAAAGCTCCCCCTCCCACCGCTGGTTCTTCACCTCCTTCCATTTCCTGGAGGTCAGCATCAAAGGTTGCTTTTTCTTCCCTTCCACTCTCAAGGCAGAGGCTTTGAGGAGATGAGAATGCCTCTCTTGCACTGGAGGGAACAGGTGTCTCTCCCACTGGGTTCAGAAACACAGCATCTCTCTTTCCCACCTTGTTAGGGACAGTTCTGCTTATATTCCAGGCATCCTCTTGCTTGGTCCACAGTAAGTCAGTCCTTTACTGCAGCGGCTGCGAGGATGCTTCTCACAGACTTACCCACAGGAAATGTAACCGGCCTAGAGCCCCAGCTGCCAAGCGCTGAGATTCATCACCGTGTGTACAGCAAGGCCACATTTCCTGAGCTGTTGTTCCCAGTAGATGACTAGAGCAACAAGGGTAGGAAGGCAGACCTGTTCCTGGGAGACCTGAAATTCCGAACTTTGGTTCCAGAGCTTCTCCAAAGCCTTGTCAAACATTCCTTAGATACAGTAGCTGTCTGTGATGCTTCCACTGACATTCCTTCCCATGGTCCCTCAGAGCCTGTCAGCTCTCCACCTCTCCCAGTTCCCTCCCCACTTTCTCTCACAGGTGTTTAACATGACCCTGTCACATGCAATCCTATCTTACAGTCCACTTCTTAAAGAACCTGAACTAACCGACTCTTCACCAGATTTTCTTCCACTGGGTCTGCAAATCAGTAGCCTTCTGTTTGAGGCCCTTGCTGTGACTACTCACTGGTATTTTCGCCTGTGAGTTCTTTGAGAAATCTTTGCCTCATGATTCTCGAGCCCTTTCTATGTAGACACACTGTGAAGTAGTTGGCCACTGGCAAGCTGCCTCCTAGCCTCACATTAACAGACCAGGGCTGGGACACATCCCAAGGTGCTATCCCTGCCTCCAAAACACACAGCGGTTGTCTCGGGAAGCACTCATTTCTCCAGAGGTGTGCCCCCAGCAGGGCAGAACCTCATGGCCCCTGTGAACAAGGTTAGCAATAGCCCAAGCGGGCTTTAGGAGTCAGGTCTGAGTGCCCTGGATCTGAGGAGACTATCCCAGTTCTAAGCAGTTCCAGAAGGATTTGCCCTCACCCCTCCAAAACCTCTCCTGCCACAAAATAGTAGGTCTCCTTCTAAACTTATTTGTGTTTCAGAGACCCTCAAGTGGATTGAAGAGTGCTCAAAGAGATCCCAAATCAAACAAGCTCCCTGAGTTCTGTCCTAGAAAGTACCGAAATCCTGAGTGACCTGAAATCAGTCCAGCTCTGAGTGATACTCTAAACCCAATATTCTCTGGAAAGAAATCAGATCTTAAATGCACATTACGAGACTAGCTGTGAACCAAGCTTGCTTGTGGGGCTAAAATAGTGAAATTTGAGGATACAAGAGATACAGAAGTGACTCTAGCCATTTCTTCTAGCAATATTGAGAGTGTGTGTGTCCTCGCAAGAAATCTCAGATCCAAAAGAGGCCTTATAATGTGGAGGTCTTTGCTTCTAAGTAGGAAACTCTCTCAACATTGGCAGAGGAGAGATGCAAAATTTCTTCTTCAGGCCTCAGAAACAGGGACTCTTTGCCTTAGGGCAGCTTATCAGTTCCTTACCAGGGCCATGTAGAGGCGCCCAAAGAGAACACAAAAAATAGACAGGAAAAAATGTATTTCCCCTCCTTTCTCATGAATAAGGAAAGCAAATGGTAGTGGAAAAATTAATGGAATACAAATTGCAATAGCTAAACACTAGAAGGGTAAAAAATATCTAGGAGAGAATGCACAGTGCTCCCAGCCTAAAAAAAAACATAGCTTTGAGTGGATATCAATAATGGTAAGAACACATAGCCTTTACTCTAACATGCTCTCTATCCCTTCCAGAATGAACACAGAGAGCAGAAGGATTTCCCTTGCTTAAGGTAGAATGCCCTTGTTTGAGGAGTTCAGGCCAAGTACCTGCATGGAGAAGAGAAGGTTCACCATTTGGACAGGAGCTGAGCAGATGTGACCTCAATGTCTGCACTGCATTAAAGCTTCGGTGTAAATCTGATGACCTCATCTCCCCGCAGCCTGTGATTAATTCTATTTATAAAATGTAGCTCATCATATCAAAGCTAATCCTTTCCATGCCAAGCGGGTAGTACACAGTGATGGGTCACTCTGTCAAAGGGTATGAAACTAAATCAGGTTGCTGTTCTTCACAAAAGATTAATAAACAAGGATTTTACCTTGTTTATTAAAGGAGAGATTTAAGGATTGATTGAGATTGAAGAAATTGTAATGCCCATTTCTTGACACTATTAAATTCTATTTCAACTTTTTAACTTTCTTTAAAAAATGCAAAATTCCCAAGTATCATTGACATGTATTTTATTTACTGACACCAAACACTTCCCAACACTTCACCAACACACACACACACACACACACACACACACACCTGTTTGTAGATCCTATGCCTTTGAAAGAACTCTACCAAAAGGTGAGGGTGACCACTAAGATAGTCTATACAGTGTCTTAACAGTATGGCTTCTGGAACCAGAATACTATATTTGAATTCTAGTTCTGCTACTTATCAGCCATATGATTTGGGGTAAGTTATTTAACCTCCCTTTCTCTCAGTATCCTCAGTCTTTAAAATGGAGTTGTAGTGGTTCCTGACTCACAGAATTATCATGAAGATTCAATGGGTTAATATGTAAAGCACTTAGAGCAGGGTCTGGACTTCGGTTAGTGTATGTGTATCAGCTTTAGTGTGATCCGATCCCATGGCAAGCTCAGGAGTTGTACCACGGAGTGTTCCAGATTGGAGCAAAGGGGCTGGTATTTTGTACCTCCATTTCAGCCAGTTAAAAATGGAAACTAGGTAAGAGGTATTCCAAAGTGCTGGGGGAAGAAAGAACCCCCACATCCTCACCCTGACAACAATCCCATTACATAAGTAAACTGCCATTCGGCTTGAGATAAAAACGCCATATTCCCAATGTGTACATATTATGACAGAAAGAAGTAAGTTCAAGCCTTTTCTGCCCTTCAGCACAGTTCTGTTTGACTAGCTTCCCTAATTTTCTTTCACAGTTAGGTCTCAGTACAGTTAATATTAGGTCTCCGTAGCATTAGGCCTCTGCAACATTAATACCCTTTAACTAAACAATTCTCTCGAGTGCCTTGTGAACTGAATGCTGATTTGAGGATCCTAATTTCCCAGTGTGTAAATGAGGTCATATTAACGGAAATAACTCAAATTTTACTGGGTTACAATTCCACTTGCCCTCAATACCCCCAACCCCATACCACCTCCCACCACCAAGGATTCAGGTGTTCACAGGGGGCAAGTCACGAGTACTCAGAGTAAATCTGTCCCCCTGGCCACTGGACCGCCACTGCAGGGTTCCTCTAGACACCACCGTGATTTCCCCCCATGGTCTGCTCTGCTCTGGGCTTACACCTCAATAGGGGCTTCCCAACCTGGACTTTTGCTGGAGCCCAGATGTTTTTAAGAGTGTCTTTCTTAAAAAACTGAAATAGCTCTTTTAATTTCACTCACAGTGCTTGTGCTCTGACAGGATTAAGATAGAAGTACAGTGAGGGGGTCAGGCCAGAACCTAAATCCAATGGATAGGCACAAATCTTCATGCACATCTGCTTCACCTCTGTGATGACTGAGGTGTTCATATTGAGTCCCTGAGACGAGTTTTCCCTGAAGGCACCTCAGTCCTCATGCTAATGGCTCACTGGGGTTGAGTCCAGCTTTGTGTCTACGAACTAAATCTGAGCCAGAGTCCTGAACCTGCCAGAGACAGAATCAGTGACCCACACACTGGGCCATAAATACAGTTAGGTTTATTACTTTCCTTAAGGAAAATCATTATTATTAACTGCTTAAGAGTTAACCAAAGAATATAGCACTTTGTAAAAGTCGTCATCAAAGCTTTTGCCTCCAAAAGACAGACTTGCTTGCTGCTTTTTATGAAACCATCTCATCCCCTCTACTGGAAAGAACCAAGCAATGCTTGAAACTTTTACTTTACAAATGTATAATAATGTTCAAACAGTTTCACTTTTTTTTCTTTCCTAATAAATGAAATGCAAAACAAGTTCAGAGGCAGAGAAATGCTATGAGGGGATTTTGGTATTTTACCAGCAAGCTTTTCAGATGTGACAGCCTGGAGCCTTTCTTACTACCACCAACAGATGGGACACAATATCCACCAATGAGCCATCATAGTCTTGGGTTTTTATTTTTCCTATGGTTCCACTGGAACACATTCAGAAAAATAATACACATTTATGGGGCAGGTTTGCATTATGATTTTGGCGAGTAATCCAGACTTTTTCCCCCCCTTATCTATTTCCTATTACACTGAAAACTGAGCCTCTTTCTAGTTCTATTTGGACTTCTCCAGGAGGATGCAACTTAGCAAAACACAGTGACACTGGGCTGCAAATCGTTTGTAAAAACGTCAATGGTGCCACATGGGAGTCAGCACACCTACCATTCAAACTACAGTGTCCTGGCTCTGTTGGCAGTAATATGGGTGCGTGTATGCAGTTATCTCTAAAAGGCTTTTCATACTGTGACAATAAGATCCCCTGGTGCTCAGATATTGCATTCATTTCCTAACTCATTCATCAAGTGAATGAAATGAGGGAATAATGGGATCTGTTCCTCACAGTTATCTGTCATTTAGCCAGGACACCATGTTCAGTTTTTTTGGATGAAAAAAGAAAGATAAGTAAGAGGCTTAGCAGTCCTAACATCTGACAGTCCTAACATCTGACAGTCCTAACAACTCATAAGCTCTGACATCACTCAGAAGTCATATTACAACAGATAAGTCCTTAAGAAAGAGGGAGGATGAATCTAGCAGAGCCCACCAGGCAATTCCAGGTAAGCACACCTTCAAAACCCTCCTTCTTATTTTACCACTTTCTGGGTAAACTTTTTAGTTGCATTCAAATGTTGTCAACTAAATTAGAATGAAATTTCATACCCTTTGACCTTGTAATCCAATTTCAATAATTTATTCTGAAAAAATAATCAGAAATTTGCAGAAACACTGAGAACCCAGATATAAAACCAGCCTCATATAGCCATATAATCTTTGACAAAGCAGACAAAAACATACACTGGGAAAAAGAATCCTTATTCAATAAATGGTGCTGGGAGAACTGGATAACCACATGTAGAAGACTGAAACAGGATCCACCCCTTTCACCTCTCACAACCTCTGTGGAAAGCAATATGGAGATACCTTAAAGAGATACAAGTAGATCTACCATTTGATCCAATAATCCCATTACTGGGCATCTACCCAAAAGAACAAAAGACATTCTATAAAAAAGACATCTGCACTCAAATGTTTATAGCAGCACAATTCACAATTGCAAAGATGTGGAAACAACCCAAGTGCCCATCAACACATGAGTGGATTAATAAAATGTGGTATATGTATACCATGGATTACTATTCAGCTCTAAGAAACAATGGTGATACAGCACCTCTTGTATTTTCCTGGATAGAGCTGGAACCCATTTTACTAAGTGAAGTATACCAAGAATGGAAAAATAAGCACAACATGTACCGGTACTCACCATCAAATTGGTTTCACTGATCAACACCTAAGTGTACATATAGGAATAACATTTATTGGGCGTCGGGCAGATGGGATGGGGAGGAGGGGATGGGTATATACATACATAATGAGTGCGATGCGCACCGTCTGGGGGATGGACATGCTTGAAGCTCTACTGGGGAGGGTGATGGGGGCCAAGGGCAATATACATAACCTAAAGATTTGTACCCCCATAATAAGCTGAAATAATAAAAAAAGAAATGTGCAGAAACATAAATACTTGATGACATTCATTGCTGTGATATTTAAAATAGTGAAGAATCAGAAACAACCTAAATTTCCAGGAAGTGTAAATTACTTAAATAAATTAGAATACAGCACACAACATAAACAATGTTTGTGAAGAGCATTTAAATGCAGTATATAGAGAAATACATAACTCTATCAAGTCAAAATTTAGATTACAAAATAACATGTATCCTCCATTGCCAAGTATGTAAGAAAAAAGTTTTAGTAATTATTCTCCCTAGGTTTGGAATTTGAGATAAGGGTTTTTTTCTTTTCCGTATTTTCTGTATCTTTTAATATTTCAACAATAAACACATGCAAAAATGCCTAGAATAAATGACATTTTTTTAAGAATTCGAGAGTGAATAGCTTTCTGGTCCACAATTATGTTGACTTTTTTTGTTTAATATGTAAGAAAATAACCAAGCAACCTTATTCTGGAAGAAATTACCAACATTTGGGAAGGAGACACAATCTACCAAAATTACAAAATCACTAGGGCAAAATGGAGAGAAAGACTAAAGAATGTTACATATTTACTGAAATACTCCCTACTCCATTTTCTCCTTCGATTACAATATACTGTCTTCCACCACAGCAATATGCCAACACAGACACTTCTGCATGTACTTTGCTGTGTATGAAATGTTCACTCGTTGGTTCTTTTAACTGCACCAGAAACTGTCAAATATTTTCAAGCAGTGGCATCCATTTTTTCAAATAAAATCCTATTTGCTATATTTCATCAATTCTGATGAACACTGACATTTAACCTCTTTGAAATCAAGAAGGGTCTCATAATTGCTGTAGGTCAGGAAGTAGTAGAGATGGAATTCTAGTAGTCTGCACATCTGTATCTAGTATTGCAAAGATGGTATCAGTGGCTTTCAAGAAAATTCCAGAGGTAGTAGCATGGCATTCTCTCAAGAAATACTGTCTTACCAATGCTCTTGATGGCACAGAGGACAATATTATCTGGAAAACTTAGACACTGGAGATACTAACTCCAGATACAGAAAAAGTTTTAGGAATACCTTAAGCAATTCTTAAGTAATTCATAGTGTTTATATGTCTAAATAAAAGAGTGCTTTCATTAAGTATGAAATAAAAAAAATCCAAGTGATAAGAAAACATTGTGTCATGACTATTTTGGCAGTGATTTTTCCCCTCCTTAGTGATACATTAAAGATGGTGCATCTTGCATTCCATGGAGTCTTAGATTCAGTGCAATGTGGTATAACCCCAACACTTTAGGCTTCACTAATGAGGTAAAATTCTAAGCATCACCACCTCCACATCTAGCTTCAACCAAAATAGCTTTTCAAGGGGCTTAGCAACTCTCCTCCTACTCAACAGGCAAAGATTAGCACTACTAGAGCATCACTGTAAACTTGATCATTCAAGTCATGTTTTGGCAATCCCTGAAATACTTCTAAGACATCCTGATATTTTCATGGAATACAGATTCTTGACCGGTTTCTCCTAAATCCATTCCAAACTAGGTCAAGATGAGATGAGGTAAGGTAGGATGTACAACCCTTATAGGTTTTAGAATCAGACTCCCTTGCTTTTAAACCTAAGGTACCCGTTTATTGGCAATGTGACTTTAAATGAATCATTTAAATTTTCTGTGCCTCTGTTTCCCCATACATACATAATAATAGCACTAATCTCATAGGGCTTGGAAGATTAAAAGAGAAAATCTATATCAAATACCAAGTATTTCTTATGCCTTCAACAAATATTGTGGGGGAGAAGATGAGCCTAAAATTATAGGTTTACTTTTGAGACTTGGCCTTCAATCCTCCAGCAAAATATGATCTATAATCTGCTATCATCAATGACAGATATTTATTAAGCACTTTTTAAAGCACCCTCTAAGAATTTACCATCTATTAGAGGAATGAGATACAGATGGCAGAAAAATGTAACTACAATACAAGACAATTGAATTATAAGTGCTGTGGAAAATAGTACTTTAAATTTCAAAAAGAGAGGGTATTTCTTCTCTCAAGGATGAGCAGGAAGGCTTCACAAAGGAAGGAGGATTTGGGACTTCAGAAAAGCAAATGAATCAGTCATTGGAGTTTCATGAACACAAGTGACCTACTCAAGGTTATGTTTTAGTGAACATTCTTTGTAGGTCAACAGGAATATAGATCAGCTCCTCTTTGTAGGTGAGCAAGGGAGAAAGGTGACATTTTCCTGAGGTCTTGTCAAGTGTATTCAGCAATAGGTCAGCTCAGAAGGGAAGCAAGATCTTCAACAAAGAAGATTAAAAAGGTGTTAAAGGAGTAGGTGAGGTGAGAAGAAATGGTTATTCAGAATAAGACTAGTGAACTCAAGCTGCAACAAAGAAAGAGAGATTTAGGTTAGAGTTAATGGTGGAAAATTGAGTGTTGAACAGATTAATACAGGCTGGGGGAGAATTTGCTAAATTTAAAATACTCTATTTCAAGTTAGGTCAATAACTCTATAACAAGCACAGGAATAATTAATTCGTGACTTCAGGCTAAAGGGGGAAATTGAAAAGCTGAATTAAATAAAGTGCATCAATAATAGTGACATTCAAAACAGCCACTGTGGCCATTTGTTCCATGATTACCAAAGATCCTAAACAATTGAATCCCACAATAAAAGATGCATTCGTCACAGAGTGGGAGAGAAATGATTCCAGGAACCTGCCTTAATTTTTATTACCGCTATCATAAAACTGTTATGGATTATTAATATTGATGTTTGTTCAGGGATTATTCGTCACCATTTCATGCAAGCAGCTTAAAATTTGCCTTCTGTGAAGCCCACCAAGCCGTTTACATAACCCTAAACGCATGGCAAGAGATCAGCTGGTAATTGTGATTTCAGACGTAGTTTGCATTAGTTATTCTCCTAGTGTCTAATCACAACAGTTCATGGGAAACAATAAAAGACAGGCCAGTGTTTTCAGCCAACAGTTCCCTGAGATGATCTACTTGGCTGTTCAATTTCAAAGATCAAATAGGTTATTACAAACATACACACAAGGGTTTTATTGAGGCCATTAAATAACTAAAATTATACAGCTGAGGGTTCCAAAATATGTTTGTTTAAACACTATGTGGGAGATAGAAAAATTAGGTCAGACACAGATGGGAATTATTTAGGTTTACTCTTAAACCTTCTGAAAATCACCACTGACTCTCTTGGCTGCCTACCCCTTCTCCCTATTTCTAGCTCAGAACACATCTGTTGTGATTTCCTTCTATTAATGTTTCTACATTTGGGGTCAGCACTTCTCTCAATAGGAGCCCAAGAGAAATAGCATTTCTGGGGAAAGTGGCTAAACAGCTAACCAGAAATATTTAATTTGGGCAGCTTCTACCTGAATCTGAACCTAGTTACTTAAACAAAGGTAGAACAGCTACAGAGGGCAATGTGATCTATAGCCTGGACCTCCAGGGATTGCGCCAGAAGAGGGATGGTTTCACAGTTTACGGGGAAAATCCCCAGAAAACAGGTATCAAGGATATGATTGCATATTTACCCACAGTGAAGTTCTGCCAATTCAGAGAGTATATTTAGAGGCACACAGGGAGTTGAGGATGACTGGCCTCCATCAGAAAGAGATAGCTTCATAACTGAATAATGACAGTGTGTGGACCAGAGCCTGATGGTTACATGAAACAAAGAGGACTTCCTTGAAGTCAAAGTCATAGAACCACCTCTCAGCATGGACATCCATTGCCTTCAGGGGCTCCAGAGTTCACACAACTGGATGAAATGAAATGGTTCTCAGCCTTTACTGCACATTGAAATCACCAGAAGAGCTTTAAATAATACTGATTCCTGGGCCCCACCCCAAAGATTCTTATGTGGTTGGTTGAAGACACAACCTGGGAATCCAGATATTTAAGTGTCCCCAGGTGATTCTGATGTAGAGCCAAGGCTGAAAACCAGGAGCCTCAGGTGCTATCATGAGGAATGGTAAGCATGCAGCTAACTAGGGAATTCAAGTCATGCTTAAAACTATCCAAATTCTTTTATTTTTTAAACACTGGACTGACCAAATAAACACCTCCACTGTCTGGAACCCAGAGTTTGTAAAGGGACCAAGAAAGACCTAACATAAACTGATTCTTTTCTAGCAAATAGTACTGATAAAATAAAATGAATTAAGCGGAAGATGCTGGGGAGAGTGCAACACAGCATCCTCCTTTAACCCTCTAAATCCTTAGAACATCACCTGAAGAACAAGGTCTGGCACATAGGAAGCGCTCAGTGAATACTTGTGAAAAAATATTGCCCTATTTTATAGATGAGGAAACACAGGCTCAGAGAGGTTAAATAATTTGTCCACAGTCACACGGTTAGTAGTGAAGGAGCCAGGATTTGAATCCAAGTCTGTCTGAATCTTACCCCTTGGCTATGCTGCCTTAATCTTTGAGAAGTCTGAATTATCCAACATCTGAAAGATAAATGTAGTTTTAGAGATCTGGTATGGGATTTGTCCTATATACAGAGCAGCACTAGCTTTCTTTCCAGAAACTAACTTAAAGAAGCACAACGGATTCCATGTCCAAAAGACTGAGTCATTTTAACAATATAATAATAATATTTATAAAATTTGAACCAATTCTGAGCATTAACCAATTCAAAATAAATAGCTAGAACATCTTCTATATAAGATAAAATAGGATAGCAGATTTAATATACCAATAAACTCCCAATGATATAAGTAACTCAGTGGGAGAGATGCATAAATGCTTAAAAGACCAGCTATAACACAGAGGAAGAAAAAAAACAGTCAACATATAATGTCAGCTACCAAGTCATATACAAAAAAAATTGGAAAGGAAAAAGATAAGATAAACAGCCAATAGCAGAGCAAGCTGAATATAAGTAAGTAGCCTTAAACATGAGGCCTCTAATGGGCTTGAACTTCATTCAGCACCAGCTGCTGTCACTGCCTAGAGTCCTCTCTTCTTTTTGTCTGAAGATAGAATTCATCTCGAAGGCCCAGCTCCGCCGTGAACATGTCTCCAACTCTCTTTGTCAAGGCAAATAATTTTCTTAGGTCTATTCTCACAATACTTTTTATATATCTCTAATATAATTTTCACAATTTGTATCACAATTTTATGTGTATCAAAGACCACTTTTGGAATGAGTGCTTTTAATAAAACGAAAGAGGCCATGATTTGTCTTTGTATCCTCAACCCTTAACACAGTGCTTGGCCCAAGCCAGACAACAAGTATTTGAAGGAATGTTTTTGGAAAAGCAGAACTTTATATGCCTCTAATGTTAGCCACGTTGGGGATTCTATTAAGCTCTAAGTAATACTGGAACTGATGCCAGATTTGCCTACATGGTCAATCTCAAAAGCGGGCTAAGAAAGTTTAGTTCCAGCGTAACTTCTAGCATATTAAATCTTGTCCTAAATTTGCATTGAAAAATACTTTATAAAAGTACAGGTGTTCTACAGCTATCTAAAACTATTACATAATGTGTTTTTCTTTTCCCATGAGTGCCACAAGAAGATAATTTTTACAGGACCATAATATTGTAGGTTCTCTAAAGCCAAAAGTAAACATTTACTGTTCTATAAACAGATTTTGCTTTATTAACAAATCACTTAAAGAAATACTGCTTCTAATGTTTCAGACCAATTCAGTGGTTGAGCTCCCTGCAATACATGTATAATGATGACCCAAGAGGAATCTGAAGACTTAGGAAGGTACATTAATCCTTTGCACCATAAGATCACAACTTTAGACTCTAACATTCTGAAAAGAGTTAACCCCTCCCCACCCAACTCCTAAAAATTAAAAAAAAAAAAAAAAACACACACCCACCCACCCCCCCAAAAAAAAAAAACTTGTAAAAGGAAAGATCCATCTGCAAGAATTAAATTGCCTTTTGCCTTGAAGAGCAGCATTTTTTAACTAATAGCCAGGGTAAGGCTCACAGACAAAATACTTGACCTGTGAAATATCTCTTGCTTACTTTTAATGACTATCCTCAACTCAGGAGTTTGTCATGATCACTCCTTCTTATTGATGTGATGGCAAATTAATCTTTGCACTCTGTCAGAAAAAAAAAAAAATGAATGTACCTGACTACACCCTTAAAGTTATGTTCTGAAAATCAATTTTTCTTGATGAAAGATGGTAAATCAGTCTTTAGTAATTTAGATTCTCCAGTGTGAAATTTTACTTAAGATAGAAGATATTTTTAAAAAGCTATTTTGATAGAAATAAATGAAACAATGTACAATAAACCTTGGTCCATCTTCTGTTATAGACACCCCTCACTTTTATGAGGAAACCACCAAGGATTCCTTGTTAAAGACGGATAGATATGTAGTTGGGGTGGGGGGTGGTAAGGGACTGCAGGAGAGGGAAAGCGGGGGGGGGAGAAAGAGAGGGGGAGGGGGAGAGAGAGAGAATAGAAGGATATAGATGTTACTGAAATAAATAATTAACTGATACTATTTTAGCTGCTGAGAATAACCTAATGAAAGCTTTCCTTCAACAAGCCAATATCCAACTCCAAATGAATGTTTAAGATTCATAATCCCTGTGCTGGTTATCCTTGATACCATGGTAAATGTTTCCCTCGGCAATTCCTAAGTATTGTGGTGAGAAACATGAGCTGTCAAGACACAAAGTCTGGGTTCAAATCTTGGCTACTGTGACCATACATTTATTTGTTCATCTTTCTGTTCTTCAGTTTCCTTATCTGTAAACTGGTAATATTAATAGTACCTGCTTATAGAGTTATAAACTTCTTAGCTCAGTAAATATTTAGTCAGTGTTAATAGTTATGTTACATTCATTTACAGACTAAAGAAGCCACTAAAAAGTAGTGATGATTTCTAGAGTGTGTTTAGGTAGAAAGTTAAAGAAAATAATAGGTAATAACTGCTACTTATTAGGTCTTATTAAATTTAGACACTGTCCTAAAAGCTTTAAATGCATTAATTAACTTAATCAAAAGCAGAAGAAATGGGAGTCAAGGACAGGACCATTTTTACTAGTAACAGAGATTTAAACACTGTACATGTACATGAGCCTTATTTCCAATGAAATATAGATGAGAAAATCTTCTGAAATTTTTTCTGACATTTGTCTTTTTGTTTATCCTGATCTTTTCTTTAAAGTAAACTCATGTTTGCAACTATATGCCAAGTATTAACCAGATTTTATGTACTTAAAAATATTCCTTCCAAATGTATGAATTAATAAAAGGTGGTAAACCAGTGATCAATCATAACCATGCATTTTTTCAATGCTAAAAACATTTTTAATATCTGAGATTAATGGAATGTCAGTTCACTTTGTATTGAAAATGTCAATTCATTCTGTTACACCTATCGATTTTAAAGAAACTTAAAACCAATTTTACATAATTTTGTTGTAGAATGTAATTAAATTTCAAGTGGGTATAAAAATTAAACAAGGGATAATTAAAACATGAGTTACAACCTATAACTGGAGTCAAATGCAAATCATCCTTTAAATAGCTATTTTGTATTATTCAAACTCTTCAGATACAATCTATCACTCTTCCTGGGAAATATACCAATTCCTATTCTAAGAGATTAGGCACAGTTTTAAAATATTATTTTGCAAAGTTCAAGCTTGCATTAGTTTTTGCTCAATGCCGATCTTTGTTACAACAACAACAACTAGGATTTATTGGTATTAGGTACCAGACATCGATGAATATTATCTCACTTATTCAACATAACATGTCTATTTAATTCAGGAGAAACTGAGGCTTAAAAGAGTTAAATATTATGCCCCAGGCCACCCAACACTCTGCATTATAGGACTTATGGCTGTTTCCTCAGTAACTATATCAATCCCGTGGCTTCCTCACCTATGACATTCATCTAACTCACCTGAGAGTCTCGCAGACACACAAAAACAGAACCATCTTTTTGAATATTCAGTGAAATATTATGAAAGATTAGAAACATGACAATGGTTCGCATCATGTTCAAGGCTAGTGGTTTATACATTTTAGTGCATGTGAAAATCATCTGCAAAGCTTACTTAAAATGAACATTCCTAGGTACCACCACTACCACGCCAAGATTCTAATTCAACTTGAGGTAAGGCTAAAGAATTTGAACTTGGAACAAGCATCTTAGGTGATTCTGATACAAGTTATTTGCAGATCATACTGTTACAAACAGTATTCTAGATAAAATAATTTATTCTAAATAAAAATGCCAGTCACAAAGCCAGAAGAACTAAGAATTTGCATTTTTTACTCACTCCTTCTGTTTCAAATAGTAGGTCATCAGACATGAAATGTCCGATTTCAACTCAAAAGTGTAGTTTATTATATCTCAAACAAGAACCAGTATAATTAGGCCGGGCGCGGTGGCTCACGCCTGTAATCCTAGCACTCTGGGAGGCCGAGGCGGGTGGATCGCTCGAGGTCAGGAGTTCGAGACCAGCCTGAGCAAGAGCAAGACCCCATCTCTACTAAAAATAGAAAGACATTATATGGACAACTAAAAATCTATATAGAAAAAATTAGCCGGGCATGGTGGCGCATGTCTGTAGTCCCAGCTACTCGGGAGGCTGAGGCAGTAGGATCGCTTAAGCAGAGGAGTCTGAGGTTGCTGTGAGCTAAGCTGACGCCACAGCACTCACCCTAGCCTGGGCAACAAAGTGAGACTCTGTCTCAATAAAAAAAAAAAAAGAACCAGTATAATTAATCAATTGTATTTGCCTAAATTAATCAAAGTATGCACCTGAACTATTGGCACAGTTTTGCCATCTTAACAGTAGCTTGTTTATGACAGCAGCAAAGAAGCCTGGAGAGTGAGTGACAATGAAATCACGAAAAGCGTTACCCACAGCTTGTTGAGAACTGAATATTTTTCCTTGCAAGAAGTGGTCCAAAGCCTATAAGAAGTGGTAGTCAGTCACTGCAAGGTCTGGTGAATAGGGTGGATGACAGAGAGTTTCCAAGTCCAGCCTCTGTAGTTTGAGCAGCGCTGATTGTATGACACGTGGTCAAGCATTGTCTTGCAAGAGTATTGGCCTGTCGCTATTAACCAATCTCAGCTGCTTAATCACAAGCATCCTCATCATTTCATCCACTTGGTTGCAATAGACATCTGCTGTAATTGATTGAACAGATTTCATGTAGCTATAGTGGATAATACCCATTCTGGACCACCAAACAGACACCATTAGCTTTTTTCGATGAGTATTTAGTTTTGGACTGTGTTTTGGAACTTCATCTTTATTGAACCATTGTGCTGAAAGCTTGAAAATGTCAAAAAGGATCCATTTTTCATCACACGTAACAATATGGTGTAGAAATGTTTCGCCTTTATGTCATGACAGCATAGAAAGGCAAGCTTCGAGCCGATTTCTCTTCTGACGCTTATTTAATTTATGCAGCACTCATCTATCCTGCTTCTTTACCTTGCTGATTTGTTTCAGGTGGTCCAATATTGGACCGTTAGTAATGTCAACAGTAATGTCGAAGTGGAATAGTAATGTCAAACCTTGCTACTAATTCACACATAGGTTCAGATGGATTCGCTTCCACTATAGCTTTCAGCTCATCATTGGTCTCAGGTCACCCATGTGGCTCATTTTCAAGATTAAAATCACCAGAACAGAACTTCTCAAACCATCGATGTACTGTGTGTTCATTAGCCACATCTTTCCCAAACACTTCATTGATATTTCAAGCTGATTGGTTCCACGATGGAACTCATATTTGAAAATAACACAAATTTTTGACCTATCCATGGTTTCACAAAAATTGCTTTCAAAAATTTTTTTGAAAGATAATCACAAGCCAAACTGTGCTTGAAAGAATGAGAATGTACCTTCACTATAAAAATAAAACAAGTGTCAAAGTGAAATGTCAGAGATATCAACTGTCAAACTTAGTACTTAAGGAAATCAGACATTTCATAATAATCTAATCTTAAAAACACAATAATGATTAATGAAATATAAGGATTTTAAAATAGCCAAACTCAAAAGCAATATAAATATCTCTGTGGATAGAAATTGAATCTCTGTGGAACAAACCAGAGAACATAAAATGGAGCCAAGAGCTCACTCACCCCCAATTCAGAGGCAGGCATTAGTGACTGGGAGCTAAACTATTGTGAGAAGTAGAAACAGTAATACCAGACAAAATATAATCTTAAGCAGAAATTATTAATGCGTACAAATAGAGAGTATAATAATAAAAAGTCACTAATAGCATACAATAATTATAAACGTGTACCTAATAGCCCAACCTCAAAATATCCAAAGAAAAATCTGACAGAATTATACAGTAGTCTCTTCTTATCCACAGAGGAGACAGTACAAGACACTCAGTGGATGCCTGGAACCAGAAAAAGTACTGAATCTATACATATTGTTTTTGCCTATACATACCTATGATAAAGTCTGATTTATAAAGTGGGCACAGCGAGAGATTAGCAACTATAACTAATAAGAAAATAGAACAATTATAACAATACACTATAATATAAGTTACGTGAATGTGGCCTCTCTCTGTCTCTCTCTCTCTCTCTCTCTCAAAATATCTTATTATACTACACTCACCTATTTTTGGACCAATGTTGATCACCAGTAATTGAAACACTGAAACCATAGAAGGAAAACTCATGGATAAGGAGGGACTACTTTACATAAAAACTGAAATATCCACAATTATATTAAGAGATTTAACGTATCTCTATCAGAAACCAATGAATGAAAAAGAAAAAAAAAGAGAAGTCTAGAGATTTGTTCACAAAATTAACAAGTTTTATCTAAAATTCTACAGAGAAAAAATAGAAACCATAATTCTCTTCACTTATGGAAAATATGGAACATTTATAAAAGTTGAACACATAATAATAAACCTCCGCGGCAGACTCAACAAAATTTTAGACAATCAGCAGCAGGCATATCTTACTCTCTAACATGTAATTTAATTAGAAAGCAAAAATAAAACATACACTTATAAACTTTAAAAGGCATT
The DNA here is from genome assembly GCF_041146395.1 of Eulemur rufifrons. Taxonomy (NCBI): domain Eukaryota; kingdom Metazoa; phylum Chordata; class Mammalia; order Primates; family Lemuridae; genus Eulemur; species Eulemur rufifrons. The sequence continues at coordinate 80,600,564 of NC_090984.1, forward strand.
AAATATACACTACATTAAGGAGCAAATGGTAATAAAATTATGAAACATTTAGAAGTTAATAATGAAAGTGCTATATATAAAAATAATGGTATATGGTTAAAGGGTTATCTAGAGGAAATCTTATAGCCTTAAATACATTTATAGAAAAAGGAAAGATTTTTAAAGATAAATTGTTTTAAATCTAATGAGCTATGTAAAGAATAACAACTAAAGCCAAGAATGAAAAAGTGAGAAAAAGGAATAATTGAGAGTAACAGAAATTAATGAAATAGAAAAGGCAGTAACACAGTGCAATAAATTAAAAGCTAATACTTTGGAAAAAGATTCTAACAAAAATGAATTTTTAAAAAGAGGGAACGAGGGTGAAAGGATGGGAAAAAGAGAGAGAGAAAAGGTACAATTAAAATGTTGGCAATGAAAGTGATATAATTAGAAATACAGTTCAGATTTGAAAATAACAAGGGAAATCTATGAATAAATTTATGAAAATAAATTTGAAAATGTATATAAAGCAGATCTTTTTTCTAGAAAATTTACTCAAGAGAAGTTAGAAAACATAGATATATGAATAACCATTAAGGAACTTGAACAGACAATCAAAAGACTTACAGACAGTAAGATGTTTTTATGTTTGGTTTTATGCTTTTCAAACCTAAAAGAAATAAATAACATCTATTATGCAAACTTTTTCAGATAAAAGAAAAAGAAAGAAGGCTAACTCAGCATGCTTTATGAGAATAACATAGACTAACCTAATCACACTAAGGGAGTATACGAAAAAAATTTAGATCAATCTTATTTATTATTATAGAAAAAAATCATAAATATATATTAGCAAACCAAATTTAGCAGATTATTATTTTGCATGCATCACAAGCAAATAGAGTTTATCTCAGGAATTCAAGGGTGATTCAGCATCACCAAAGCTAACAATCTAACACTCAACATTAATAGAGTAATAGGGAAAAAAAGGAGCATCTCAATGGATGGAGAAATCCACTTACTAATATTCATTCTCTATTCATGAAAATATTCTTAACAAACAAGGAATAGAAGGAAACTTCATTAACTCTATAAAGGCTATAACAAACTTATAGCAAGCATTGTGCTTAATAAAGAATATTTTAGAAATATTAAAACAGTATCAAGATAAAAATAGTTTTATCATTTATCAATAAAAATGAGAAACTAGAATTAAGAAGTAACAAAACTGACTCTATCCAAAGACAATATTATTACCTACATAGAAAATTCAAGAGAAACTATGGACACAGTATTGGAAGTATTCATACAGTTTAGCAAGTTTTTTGAGTTTTGGTGAACTCATCAAAGCCATGAACATTCTTCTGAAGCCCCCAATTCTAGGCCTTAGCCCCTGGATGGCATTTCTGGACCCACCCTGGGCAAGAAGGGAACCCTCTGCCCTGAAAGGCAGGACCTGGTAGTGCTGGCAGGATTCACCACCTGCTGACTAGGTGCCTTTGGGCCTTGAATAAACATCAACAGTAGCAAGGCAGTAGTCAACACAAGCCTTGGGTGAGACCAAGTTCTGTGCTGGCTTCAAGTGTGACCCAGGACAGACCCAGCTGGGGTGGCCACAGGAGTACTCCTATCACCTCTCCCCCAATTCCAGGCACCCCAACACAGAGAGTGAAACTCCTTCTGTTTTGAGGAAAGTGAGGGAAGGGAAAGAGACTTTGCCTGGTAATCCAGGGAATTCTTCCATATCTTACCCAAGTCCACCAAGGCAGTACCACCAAGAGTCTGCAAGAGTTGTAGTATTACTGGGTTTGGGGTGCCCCCTAGTGTCAGAACAGTTGCAGTAACTGAAGACTTAGATCACAACACTCAATTCCCTTTGGATATCTGGAAAGCCTACTCAATAAGGATGGGTACAAAAAAGCCCAGACTGTGAAGATTAAATACCTAATGCTTCAATGCCCAGACATTGATGAACATCAACAAGCATCAAGAACATCCAGGTAAACATGACCTCACCAAACAAATTAAATAAGGTAATAGTCACCAACTCTAGAGTGATGAAGATATGTGACTTTTCAGACAGAGAATTCAAAAAAGCTGTCTTGAGAAAGCTTAATGAATAGCAAGACAACACATATAAAGAATTCAGAATCTTATCAGAGAAATTTAACAAAGATATTGAAATAACAAAAAATATCCAAAAGAAATTCTGGAGCTGAAAAATTCAATTGACAAACTGAAAAATGCATCAGAGTCTCCCAACAGCAAAACTGATCTAACAGGAGAAAGAATTAGTGAGCATGAAATAAGCCTATATGAAAATATACAATTAGAAGAGAAAAAAAGAATGAAACATGCCTACAAGACCTAGAAAATAGCCTCAAAAGGGCAAATATAGGAGTTATTGGCCTTAAAGAAAAGGTAAAGAGAGATATTGGGATAGAAAGTTTATTCAAAGAAATAACAACAGAGAACTTTACAAACCTAGAGAAAGCTATCAATATTCAGGTACAAAAAGGTCATAGAACACCAAGCAGATTTAACCCAAACAAGACTACCTCAAGGCATTTATCAATCAAATTCCCAAAGGTCATGGCTTAAAAAAGGATCCCAAAAGCAGCAAAAGAAAAGAAAGAAATAACATGAAAAGGTGCTCCAGTATGTCTGGCAGCAGACTTCTCAGTACACATCTTACAGGCCAGGAGAGAGTGGCTTGATGTATTCAAAGTGCTGAAGGAAAAATACTTTAACCCTATATTAGTATATCCTACAAAAATAACATTTAAACATGAAGGAGAAATAAAGACTTTACCAGACAAACAAAACCTGGGAAATTTTGTAAGCACCAGATCTTTCCTACAAGAAATGCTAAAGAGAGTTCTTCAATCTGAATGAAAAGGATGTTAACAAACAATAGAAAATGATCTGAAGGTATAAAACTCACCAGTAACAGTAAATACAGAGATAAATACAAAATACAGCACTGTAATTGCAGTGTGCAAACCACTCACCTCTTGAGTAGGTATGCTAAAAGACAAACCCATTAAAAATAATAACTAGAACTAGTTTTTAAGCAATAGGTAGTATTAAAAAGATATAAATAGAAACAACAAAAAGTCAAAAAGCATGGGAGTTGGGATTAAAGTATAGAATTTTTTTAGATTTGTCTTTGCTTATTTATTTGTCTTTTGTAATCATATGTGTCATCAGTTTAAAATAATCCATTATAGGATATTATTTGCAAGTTTTGTGGTGACCTCAAATCAACAAACCTACAACAGATACACAAAACATAAAAAGCAAAAAATTAAAACATTACTGGAGAAAATTATTTTTACACAAAGGAAGAAAAGAAGGATGAAGAAAAAAGAAAGACCACAAACCAACCAGAAATCAAATAACAACATAGCAATAGTAAGTAAGTTCAAACCTATCAATAATAACATTGCATGTAAATGTACTAAACTTTCCAATCAAAAGGCATAGAGTAGCAAAATGGATTAAAAAAAAAAAACAATACCTGACTATATCCTGCCTATAAGAAACTCACTTCAACTATAAAGACACATATATATTGGAAACAAAGGGATAGAAAAAGATACTCTGTGCAATGGAAACCAAAAAGGAACAGGAGTAGCTATATTTATATCAGATAAAATTGATTTAAAGAAAAAAATTGTAAAAAAAGACTAAGAAGGTCATTATATAATGATAAAGGGGTCAATTCAGCAAGAGGATATAACAATTCAAAATATGTGCCCAAGACTGGAGCACTGAGATATATAAAACAAACATTTAAAGCTCAGGAGAGAGATAAACCCCAACACGATAATAGCTGGAGACTTCAACACCTCACTTTCAGCATTGGACAGATCATCCAGACACAAAATCAATGAAGAAACATTGGACTTCATCTGCATTATAGACCAAATGGTCCTAATAGATATTTACAGAACATTTCATCTAACAGCTGCAGAATATGCCTTCTTCTCCTCAGCTCATGGATCAATCCCAAGGATAGACCATATGTTAGGCCACAAAACAAGTCTTAAAATAACTGAAATCATATCAAGTATCTTATCTGACCACAATGGAATAAAACTAGAAATCAATAACAAGATGAACATTGGAAAATATACAAGCACATGGAAATTAAACAACATAATCCTGAATGATCAATGGATCAATGAAGGGATTAAGAATGAAATATTAAGATCTCTTGAAGCAAATGAAAATAGAAACACAACATACCAAAACCTACGGGATACAGCAAAAGCAATACTAAGAGGAAAGTTTATAACAATAAGCGCCTATATCAAAAAAAGTAGAAAAGCTTCAAATAAACAACATAATGGTGTATTACTGAAGAACTAGAAAAACAAGGGCAAACCAAACCCAAAATTGGTGGAAGAAAAGAAATAAAGATCAGAGCATAAATAAATTTAAAAAAATACAAAATATCAATGAAAAGAAAAGTTGTTTTTTTGAAATGATAAAATTTACAAATCTTTATCCAGACTAAGAAAAAAAGAGGACACAAATAAATAAAATCAGAGATGAAAAATGAGACATTACAACTGATATCACAGAAATTCAAAGGATCATTAGAGACTACTACAAGCAACTACATGCCAATAATTTGGAAAACTTAGAAGAGATGGATAAATTCCTAGACACATACAACCTACCATGATTAAAGCAGGAAGAAATACAAAACCTGAATAGAACAATAACAAGTTATGAGATGGAAACAATGATAAAAAATCTCCCATCAAATAAAAGCCCAGGACCCAATGGCTTCACTGCTCAATCCTACCAAACTTTTGAAGAAATAATACCAATCCTACTCAAATTATTCTCAAAAAGTCAAGGAGGAGGTACTACACCCAAACTCATTCTATGAGGCAATCTCACCCTGATACCAAAACCAGACAAAGACACAAAACTGAAGATCAGTATCTCTGATGAACATAGATGCAAAAACTCTCAACAAAATACTACCAAACTGAATTAAACAACATATTAAAAAGATTATTCATCATGATCAAATAGGATTCATCCCAGGGATGCAGAGATGGCTCAATATATGCAAATCAATCAATGTGATATATCATAACAACAGAATGAAGGAAAAAAAAATGATCATTTTGATTGATTCTGAAAAAGCATTAAATAAAATTCAACATTCCTTCATGATAAAAATTCTCAAAAAACTAGGTATAGAAGGAACGTATCTCAGCACAATAAAAGCCAAATATGACAGACTCGCAGGTAGTATCACACTGAATGGGGAAAAACTGAAAGCCTTTCCTTTAAGATCTGGAACAAGATAAGGATGCCCACTTTCACCACTGTTGTTCAACACAGTACTGGAAGTTCTAGCTAGAGCAATCAGACAAGAAAAAGAAATAAAAGACATCCAAAATGGAAAGTTAAAAGGCAAATTACCCTTTTTTTGCAGATGATATGATCCTATATTTGTAGAAATCTAAAGACTCCACTAAAAACTATTAGAACTGATAAATTCACTAAAGTTTCAGGATATAAAATCAACATACAAAAATCAGTAGCATTTCTATATACCAACAAAGAACAATCTGAAAAAGAAACTGAGAAAGTAATCCCATTTATAATAGCTACAAAAAATAAAATACCTAGGAATAAACTTCACCAAAGTCAGAGATCTCTACAGGGAAAATTATAAAGCATTGGTGAAAGAAATTGAAGAGGACACAAAAAGGAAAAGTTCTTCCATGCTCATGGATTAGAACAATAAATATTATTAAAATGTCCATACTACCCATACTACCCATAGCAATCTACAAATTAATTGTTGTCTGTATCAAAATACCAATGACATTCTTCACAGAAATATTTTAAAAATCCTAAAATTTATGTGGATCTATAAAAGATCTAAAATAGACAAAGCCATTTCAAGCAAAAAGAACAAAACTAGATGAATCACATTACCTGTCTTCAAATTATACTACAGAGCTGTAGTAACCCAAACAGCATAGTATTGTCATAAAAACAGACACATAGACCAATGGAACATAAAAAAGAACCCGGAAAAAATGTGGGAGCTAAAAATTAAAACTATTGATCTCATGGAGATGGTGAGTAGAATAATGGTTACCAGAGTCTGGGGAGTGTAGCAGGGAGGGGGAGATAAAGTGAGCATAGTTAATGAGTGCAAAAATATATTTAGAATGAACAAGATCTAGTATTTGATAGCACACAGGAAGACTATAGTCACCAAGTTATTATATATTTTAAAATAATCAAAAGAGTAAAATTAAAATGTTCCAAACACAAATAAATGATAAATGCATAAGGTGATGAATACACCAATTATTCTGATTTGATTATTATGCATTGTATGCCTGTATCAAAACATCACATGCACCCCACAAATATATATAACTATTATGTACTCATAGCTCAAAACAAAAAATGTTTAAAAACTATTAGCATTCCCATAAGCCATTAATAATCAAATAGAAAATGTAACAGAAAAATATATACTATTCACTACAGCAACAAAATATATAAGGTATCTAAAAAATGACTTTTTAAAAAGATGTGGAAGATCTCTATGAGAAAAATATGAAACAATATTTAAGGGCACAAAAGAAGACAAAAGTAAAAAGATATGTTAACTAGATTGAGAGAAGACTCAATATTATTAAGATGTCTATTCATTTCAAATTCATGTATAAATTCAATGAACCATGATTCGCCTACAGTATAAGACTTACTAAAAGCAAATGGAATAAAAGCAATATAATGTTATTATAGGGATAGACACATAGACAATTAATACAGAAGAGGAATCTCAGAAATAGACACACTTTATAGCAATACTAGATGTATGACAGAGGTAGCAATCTAAGTCAGTAGAGAAATAATGAACTGCCCATTAAATAGTGCTGGAAAAATTTATTCTCCTTATGGAAAAATTAAATAAAACTAGGTTCTAGAAAAAAATAAGGTACAATAAAAAAAAGTTTATAGAAATTACAAAAATAATTTTCAGGAGGATTAAAGGCCTAAATATGGAGGAGGAAAACTCTTACTATGTTTTGAAGACTATATAGGAAAATATGGCTTCAAGATAGGAAAGAATTTCTTAAACAATAAAAATGACAAACAGTAAAGAAAAAATATTTGAATTCATAAAATATCTTTATTTGTTTAAAATTTAAAATCATAAAAATGTTTGTCAAAAATATCTATATAGAATCTTTGATAAGCAGTTAGATAAAACCAGAAGAAATAGAATGGAATAAATATTTGTATCCCATTATCTGAAAAGAGATTCATATCCACATCGTATTAATATAAAGAATTCCTACAAAAGAATGAGGAAAAGAAACATACCTTGGCAGTGAATGGTCATTTTCCATTAGAAATATAAATGGCTACTAAACAAAAGATAACTAAATTCACTAGTAACCAGGGCAATTCAAAAATATAAGGTCCTACTGTACATCCACCAGATAAGCAAAAAAAATAAAACTGACAACACTGAGTTTGGGCAAAATATAAATGGAAGCTCATGTACTGCTGTTAGGAGGGGAAATTGGTATAACCACTTGGAGAGAAATTTGTCTTCTTCTATTAAACTTGACTATTAGCATACATTAAACTCCACAAATTTTCCCTTTTTTCTCCTACAATATCAGATTCTCCCTCTCAACTGGATCTTTCACATCAAATAAACATGCTGTTATTTCTCTCATCCTAAAAAATTTTGAAACTTCTTGTATCTAGTTTTTGTTTCCCTTTATGGAAAAGTTCCTCCAATTTCTCCTCTATTCTGAGATTGTTTATTGAAGCAAATTATCTTGAACCTACTCCACCAAAACTACTCTTGTAAAAGCCACCAGCGATCCCAAAATTGCTCTGTCCAATGATCAATTCTCCAGAGTTGATTCTTCTCCTTGAAACATTGTCTTTATCTGGCTTCCAGACAATATGTTCTCATGGTTTGCCTCCTTTACCAGCTATTCCTTTCTGATCTTTTTTATTGGTCCCTCTTCATTCCCCTTGATCTTTTAATGTTTAAGTGTCCCAGGATCAGTCGTTTTCTCTTTTCTTTCTATATCCACTCAATCCAGATTCATGATTTTAAGTACCATACTTATATTACCATTCCCAAATGCGTATTTCATTGGAGTCTCAGACTTACATACAGCACTGCCTGACTGACATTTCCATTTGACTATCTAAATGCATCTCAAACTTAACCTGCCCAACCTAAATTCTTGATCTCCCAAAAATCTGATCTTGCCCACCTTCTCCAACTCCTTCTTTCTCATTTGCTCAAGCCAAAATGCTACTCTTTCCCTTCTGTTGTGATCCACATCCTACCCATCAGAAAATCTTGTTGGCACACCCTCAATATATATTCAAAATCTGACCACTACTCACTCCCCTCTGGTACCACCTTGATCTAAGCCCTCATCATTCACACCTAGACTAACGAATAGCCCTCTATTTGGTGTTCTTGCTTCTACCTTTGTCCTTCTACCTTTGTCTAATCTATTCTCAAATCAGCAGCCAGAGTGATCTTGTTCAAAGACACGGGGATTTTGTTACTCCTTCGCTCAAAACGCTACAGTAACATTCCATCTCACTCAGAGAAAAAGTCACACCATTACAATGGCCTAAAAAGTAGGTTTTGATTGTAACTGTGATTGCTTTCTCAAATATGTATACATGATGCTATTTGGTATGTTTCACAAAAATAAATAAATCTGGGCTCCTGTTCCTTCTCTGAACTCTTCTGTTAGCATTTGCCCCTCATTCACCCGTCTGCAATCACACTGGCTCTCCTGATACTCCCTGACCCTACCAAGAATGCTCTCTCCTTAGGACTTTCACACTTGCTGTCCTGTTTACCTGAAATGCTTTTCCCCCAGAGAGCCACACAACTTACTCTCTCACCTCCTCCAGGTTTATATTTACATGTTGCCTTCTCAGGAAGGCCTTGCCTGATCAGCCTCTTAAAAAATTATAATGTTCCCCCGCCCCAGCACTCTCTATCCTCCTTTCATGCTTCATTTTTCTCTGTAAAACTTATCACTATCTAACATATTACACCCTTTAATTATTTTTTTTTATTTTTTATTGTCTATCCTTCCGTTAGAACAGAACCTCCAGAAGGACAAGGATTTTTATCTATTTGCTCACTGCTATATCTCCAACAGCTACTACAGTTTCTAGCACATTGGATATTCAATAAATATTTGTTGAAAGAATGCATAAATAGCACAATTTTTAACAGCAAAAAATGAAAATGATTTAAATGTCCTTCAACAGAAGAATGAATAAATATAGTATAGAATCCCAGAAATATATTTTAGGGAGGTGTGGGGTGGAAGGGAGGAATCTACATAGAGCATGATGTCAGTAATAAAGCTTAAAACCATGAGAAATAATACTTGCTTCATCTATGGCTAAATACATAAGCAATAGAATAAAATCATGCATGGGTAGAGTAAACAGGAAATTCAAGAGTCTTAACTTCAGGATAAGAGAAGAATGGGAGAAGAAAACTAAACAGAAGATTTTATTTTACCTGTGATTGTTTTCTTAAATACACACATGTGCTCACTGCCAGATTTGAAATATTTAACAATAAGAACTATGTCCCTTATTTATCTAAAAACCATTGCCGCACATTGCTCCTTCTTGTCATTGTTTCTGAATTAATGAATTGGAGATTTCTTGTGTGAAAAGAAGATTTTCAGATAGAGGTGTAGAATAAAATCTAGTCTGTGACTTCACTCGATTCAGAACCTACATTGGTTGTACTTGAGCAGGTTGAGCATAAAACCACATCAAATGTGTTAAGGATTCTAAATTTTGCTTGCAGTATGACAATCAATCTCTAGTGATGCCTTGGCCAAATATCCTAAATCTTCACAGTTCCATAACCAAGTCTTATCCTATCACCCACAGCCAGCTTGTGCTGTAATTAAACATAAAACTTTCAGGTATTCCCACCACACACCCTGCTGAGGATTTAATGTGTTTTCAGAAAGCAGCTTTCCAAAGCCAAGCTTTTTCAAAAAAAGATCCTATCTCAAAATCTTATAAACTTAAATTTTAATCTAATTATTATAAATCCATAAAGTTGGATGTCTCAAATTATTTTAAATTTGCTACAAAAAGCATTATAAAATGCCAAAGCTCCTTTTTACTCTGGATAAAAGAAGACTTGCTATTTTGTAGGATTGACATCAGCTCTTCTTTTAATATTAAATTCCATCTAAAACTTTACTGTCTTTTCTTAGAAATTAAAATAGCTTGTCTTACACTAACCCCCATATATTACAGGGAGTTCACATCCTATCTTTATAAGACATCATGCAGCCCTCTCCTTTTAATAAGAGAAGTACTATGAAGGTACAAATGAATTAATTCAGTATTTATTGGGAAGTAAAACCTTAAGTCCATAAATATTTAAGAGGCTCAAGTATTATTTCGAACAAAAGCTTTTCTATATATCTAGATACAGGAAACTGCCATTCCAGTCGCCCTCATCCCTACCCACCATGCTTCTTAAAGTGTGGTCCTGTATTTAATTCCTCTTTATAAGTATAGCAATAAAAGCCTGGCCTGTTAATGGGCAGTTCCTTACCTGAGTGGCCCTTACCTGAATGAATGAAGAATAACTGTGGATTAGTTGATTTTAAAATACCTAATTGAAATAAGTACTTACAAATTTGTTTTTGAAAATTGGCAGTGATTTCACTGATTGCTACCACGTCCTGTCCCCACCCACCATACCCTCCCCCCATCATTAAATTAGTAACCCCTCTGGCTCACCATTTGACCAAAAGTAAGAAACTTTGCCCTGTAATGGCATTTACATTGTAACCCAAAGGTAGGAAATTCATATCTAAATGGGAAATGTCCTAACATCAATGGACTCAACAAGCTAACCTAACAGCTGTGTAAAATCCTGGCACTAAGTCAACAGGGGTTCATGTATCTGGTTCGCTCTGCTCTTCAACTAGATGCAGAGATCACAGATGTTGTTATACATGTAGAGATAACTAATTGTGTCCCATAGAACAACAACTAACACAACTTGGTCCATTCTTCTTAAGAGAGAACCTGGAAGAAATAATACACTTTGGGGTTCTGGGCATGTATAGGCAGCACTGCAAGGATATTGTTATAATTTATCATTTAAAACTGAGTTGTATTATGGCAGAAATAACTCCACACATGTACAGCTTTGCTTTACTTTCATGCTTTGGCCCCCCTCCAAAAATATTATACATTGGTGGGGGGTTGGTTTGGGAGAGATTTTGAGATGAGCTCAGCATGCTTCCAATAGGTTTCTAGAAGCCAACTGCAAAGGGCGGCAGATCTCAAAATAGTACTCATTAGGCATTTGCCTTACAGTTGAAAAATTATTGAGCATTTACCACTTGTCAATAAATACCAGATTTGGAGATACTGGGATGAATAAGATGATGACATTAGCTTCAAGGATGTCTACTAATATACATAGACAATTATAGTACAAATAAAAAGCACAAAAAAGGAAGCTAAAGAACAAACTTCTCCCAGCCCCAGGAAGGATACCTAATTCAGGGCTGAGAAAATTAAAAAAAAAATGCTTTTTAGAAAAATTGACACCTACAGTAAGTCATTAGGAATAAATGAGAATTTGTAGCATGCTGATAAGACGGGAAAAGGTCCACCGAACAAAGAAACAACACCTGCAGTGAGGCAGAGACATATGGACTAGGGTGGAGGACCTGGGCAAAGTATAGGATAAATGTGGAACTTTATCCTGAAGGCAGTGGGATCCTTTAAAAGATGGTAAACAAGGAAGCTAACTGATCATGAATGTACTTCAGAAACATCATTATGGCCCATCAAAATGGATCAGAGGAGGGCCACAGGAAAAGCAGGAAGAGAATTACGTGGCCAACAATCTACAAAATGTATCAGCTGTATGTCATATCAGGAAATGCATCAGACTAATTTGGCAGTAAGTTGTACTGGGATGGCCAGAGGGAAATATTTCAAATGTTGCTGGAACATCGTTATAACTCTATTCCCTATGAAAATAATAATGAAATAATCATTCACTACCATTTAGTGTCTTTAATCCTCACAACCATTCTGTAAGGTAGGGTTTATCTCCCATTTTACAGCTGAGCCAACAAAATCAGAAAAATTAAGTAAATTACTTCAAATCACATACCTACCAAATGACAGAATCAGGATCCAAATCCAGTTTGTCTGGCTCCAAAACCCACTCTTTTTGTTGCACTATGATTGTTCTTAGTTGGATCCTTCATCTCAGAGGGTTTATTAATTAAATGCCCCAAAAGACCATTAAATGGAGATCTCTTGGAAAATATTCCAATAAGGTTAATATAGAAATTTCTTAATTGCTTTATTATCTTAGTCTTCCATGTATTAAAGTTTAAAATATTTTTCAGAGAAAATGTACTAGAAGGAAACTAGCCACCTCTGTGCTGATCTGGGCCACATGGGGTTATTCACAAGGCTAACACAACTTCTCAGAGAGAAATACTAACACCACATTATGCTCAAAGTATTTTTGGCTCTTACTAAATGATGCATATGAAAAGTTTAAAATAGTCACAGATTTGGAGGTGGGGGGAGAGGGGAGAGGAAAGATACCTTACTGGCATGCCCTTGCTTAAATCGCCTAATTAGTCATGCAAAATGCAACCTATATGTAATGGATGAGTTAATATTGCTATCACAACCTTCACTTTTCCATTATCTGACTTTTATGAGTTTAAATTTGCAGTCTTAAAGGTTGCTCCACTCTAGAATTTTTGCATTTAATTAAACACAGCAATAGAGAAAAATCTCATTTTTCAAAACAAGTGTTCATCATCTTAAATCTAGCAATAAAAAGATGAGTCATCAATATTCTCAGAGGAAAGCTTTCAACTCGCCTTGCTACTACACTATTACTTTTTTTTTTACAGCCAATATGAGATATGCCAAAAACATGTGAATATAACATCTATAGAAGTCAATTACTATACTTGTTTTCAAACTTTTCTACGTTATTCTGTCATAGAGTACAAAATCAAATCTAGCTAGAATGTATCAATTAAGCCTTTAATAGATGTAACTATATTTTTTACTATTAAAACAAGCCAAAGAAATTTTTCTTCAAAATCCCAAGAATACAATATTTTCTACAATTGAAGCTATATATCCTCAAGTCATGTGAAGTACCCCAGATATCAAAACCCAATGAAACAAAAGCATCTTTTTTCCTAAAATTGAGTGGGGTGAGAAAATAATTTTAGAGTATGTTACAAAGACTAAAAATTACATATATTGTAATGGCATCTCATGGAAGCATTTAAACCTGTGATGAAAGCATTTTGGTGGTCATTAAAGTCTCCACTTAACTAGAATGTGAACATTATAGCCTTAATTTTAAGGGAGTCAACATGCAGATAAAAACTTAAATTTCTAAATAGAGAATCTTCCATTATTCAGTCAATAAATATGTATATAGCATCTCCTAAAGCCAGGCACTATACTTCTACCATCATCTAGGAAAGGTGACTTTAGGATCCATGCAATGGAAATTTATGAACTTCCTTTGTACCTGTAATTTTTTTAAAGATTCCCATAACCCATAATACTTTTATACTTTGTAATTTTTTTAATTTTTTATTATTAGGGGTACATAACACAGTTGTATATGTTTATAGGATACATGAGATATTTTGATACAGGCATACAGTGTGAATTAATCAAATGAGGGTAACGGGGTATCCATCACCTCAGGCATTTATCATTTCTTTGTGTTAGGAACATTCCACTGCCACTCTTTTAGTTATTTCAAAGTATACTCTAACTTATTGTTGATTATAGTTACTTTGTTGTGCTATCAAATACTATTCATTCTATCTAACTATATTTTGGTACCTATAAACCATCCCCAATTTATCCTTCCTCCTCCTTACTTCCCTTCCCAATCTCTGGTAACCATCATTCTATTCTCTGTCTCCATGAGATCAATTGTTTTTAGTATTCAGCTCCCACATGTGAGTGAGACAAGAAGGTTAGGGTCAGGGAAGGAGCCAAGTTAGGATTTGGCCTTAGCAGGAGACTAGCTTTACTCTGACCCCATAGGATGCTCCAGAGCATGAGTTGAGGCAAGGGCCAGTCCTCTGAATCTCCTCTGCATCAGTGATTGGCTGAGGGCTGCCCCTAGGGCTGGGGACTTCGAGTTGCAGTGACTCTCCGCCAATTTTCCAGAGAAGGGGACAGTGATGTTTTGCTGACGGCCAACACAGCAGCTGGGGTATGGGTGTATAGGCCCAGTAAGAAAAATCTGGTGGGGCTCTGCTGTCTCACTTGCCTTGTCCTTCATTCCTGCTTCCTGGGATTGTAATCCCTAATAGACTAGCTAATAAACCCTCTGTGTCAGGCTCCACTTTCTGGGGAACCCAAACTAAGACTACTGTAAAAGAAAGAACCAAGGGATGTGGTACCTGAACGATATGCAAGGGCTCAAGGAGCTGCAGCAGTGGCAGGATGCGGGTGGGGACGTGGATAAAAGACCGGATTTGATTGAGAGGTCTACACAGAACGAGGTCTCTTGCGCATAGCACTGGAGGCCTGAGGAAGGTGGCAATCTTGCTCAATACTTAATTTGGAATTTTGCTGAGAAGTTATGCTGCAAGAGTCCCATATACAACTCAAGGCAAGAAAAACTCAATTAGTCAAAGATTTTGGAAACTAGGAATCTCTCAAAGTACAAGAAATTTTACTATTTACCTTCCCACCAAAATTTATGACAACATAGGCCATAAAGGTTAATTATAGTACTTTATGATTAAAAGTCCAAGATGCCCATATATTTATTTATAAGTAACTAGGAGAGAATTGATATTTTGGCCCCCAGAATGCTTTCTTCTCATAGGACTCACAAAGCTTCCATGGTAGGAGGCAAATTACCTGGGGAAATTACCAGTTTAAATCACAGTCCTTTAGATAGTACAAACTCCTACATGTTTGCTGTTTGCTACATGGACCTTTGAAATGTTCCTAGTTGTTGAAGTACACAGAAATGAAAATTTTCTTAAAGACCCACTTGAATTGCTTCTCTAGTAGAACATTACAATTTCTTACGCCTAGGCAACTGATTTACGTCACTTCTATGGCACATTCAATAAATATCCCATTATCAAAAGACTCCTTTTTTTTTTTTTTTTTTTTTTTTGAGACAGAGTCTCACTCTGTTGCCCAGGCTAGAGTGAGTGCCGTGGCGTCAGCCTAGCTCACAGCAACCTCAAACTCCTGAGCTCAAGCGATCCTCCTGTCTCAGCCTCCCGAGTAGCTGGGACTACAGGCATGCACCACCATGCCCGGCTAATTTTTTCTCTATATATTTTTAGCTGTCCATATAATTTCTTTCTATTTTTAGTAGAGATGGGGTCTCGCTCTTGCTCAGGCTGGTCTCGAACTCCTGAGCTCAAACGATCCGCCCACCTCGGCCTCCCAGAGTGCTAGGATTACAGGCGTGAGCCACCACGCCCGGCCCAAAAGACTCCTTAATTCCATTCTGTGTGCAAAGTAAGAAGTCACTTACCAGAGCAAGAAATAAGACTATTGTGCCTGGCAATACTATTATCATTAATTATATTTGCTAACTTTTGTTTATTTCCCCAGGTTCAGAATGCTTCTTGAATAGATTATTAAATGTTACAATGTCATATAAAGTTGACTGAGATGAAGAACAACTCTGATGTCACCAAAGGGTAAAGAATGATCTGCCCAAAGCCATTCAGTAAAGATGTCAGAGATTGGAAATTGAAACGCTGTATCATTTTCCAATTAGCAACCATACTGTGTATATATGTAAACAATACATGAACACATGTTTGGACTCATTAGTTATAAGCATATAGCTATATAAACACCTATCCAATTTTATATATAACTCAAGTGCCTTTTGAATGAATTTAAAAGTTTTTAAAAATTTTTTGACAGAAGCTAGGTATGATAAACAAAGATAGACACCAAAAAAGATGGAAAACATTCAAAATATGAGTAACTATTGAAATCTTATAACTTAATAAAGTGTTAAGTATACCTTCTAATAAATGCATGTGGGTAGATATTTTAAAAGTTAATTCTTTGTTACCCAACACCCAGGATACCCACACATCTTAGGTGTCTGCACATTGTCACAAAACACCTAGAGAAAGGACATACTTTTTCTCACAGTTAAAAGAAGCAGAGGGAACAACCCATGCTCATTGACAAATAAATCTAGAAGGAGCTATAAAACATAGGCATTTTACTAGGAATTTCCCTGTCAAAGTAGTGACCAAATTTTAGTTTTTCTTGATACATAATTGCAGGTAGGGTTTCTGCTACAGAAGCAGCAGCAGAAACTCTACATGTTTCTGAGACTTCCAAGACTTATTTCAAATTCCAGCTTAGCATTAAAGTGACGTTCTATTATCCACTCAATTAGCATTAGTGGTTAAGAGCCTACTCTGTGCCAAGCACTGGGCTAGGGGCTGGAGTTTGTAAGAGTGAATGAAAAAGACTTTGCAACTTAATATATTATGGCTCTCAGCATAAGATCCTTAAGGAAGGGAACCATGTTGTATACCTCCCATTGAGACTAGCTGAATACTAAGCAGATATTAGGTCTTCAAAATTCACTAAGATGTTTTTAAAATACTGATGGTGATGAGTGGCATATGAACAACTGATATTTATACTCTAAGATACATTATTTAATAGCACAAAAATACCAAGTAATTCTTATAGATTATGGGATAAGATGCTTATATATTGATAGGTGACTTTGCCTCTCAGACACAAGGTCACCCCATTTCTTATTATTATACTGCCTCAACTGTATGCCATCACTGTTGCTCACCTCATGGATATAAGTGCTGCAGTGTTCTCCGAGGAGATTCTACTACCCACACTTCTTGCAGCTCACCAGTTGAATATAACAAACATAGTTTCTTTTTCAGTCTTCCTACATTAGCTGCTCTTTGGGTAAGAACCCTACTGTATTGTGTGATTCTATTTATTATTTATATCCCACCTAATTCCTAAAGGAATTTGGGATGGCTTAAGATATTAAAATGTATGATAGACAAGACTATTAGAAGTAAAAAGGGAGATCAAAAACAAGTGCAGAGTCATGAATAAACATATCAAAAAATGAAAATGAGTTACTATAAGAGGACACTAAATTTACCTTTAAGCTTTTTCCAAGTCAAGGGAAATTGGGAGTTTATAATATAATAATGGTTCTCCTTGGCCAATCTAAGGAGTTATGTAAACTTATCTATGGCAGATACTGCTAAGTATCCACCAAAATCTGTTCTCCCCTTCTTCCATAGTGATAATAGAGTAGTAGCTGGGCAATGGTTAGGAACTACATTTGGTAGCCTTCCTTGCAATGAGGAGAGGCCATGTAGCCAAGCCCTCACTAACGGGATGCAAGCAGAATTGATATGTGGAATGTCTGCATCCCATGCTTAAGAGGAATTCTGTGATCCTGGACTTCCAGTCCTTCCCCCTCCTTCTGGCTAAAATGGGCATGACCAGAGTGACCTCAGAAGCCACAGATTGAAAATTGTAGAGCCTCTGTTGACCTGGATCCCTGACTGACCACAAGGAACAGAGAAAGTAGGTTTTCTCTTAGGAAATCCAGGGTGCCCAATTTGAATACTTTCCTCAAGTCACCCAAACACCTCTAACAGGTGAGCCAAAGGAGGTATCTTTGAGCAAAATCTAATATGTATCTCTTTAAAAATGCTACTGAACATTAAAAGAAATGATATCTGAGGTCATAGCCAGTATTTAGGATCAGACTGTTTAAAGAATTGGGAAAGTACTATCAAGAAACATGATGCATTTTTATCTTCCACCTAGACTTCTGTGATGCATAAAAGGGCACCAGGATGTGGCCCCAGTGGCCTGGCACTGCCTACTGCAAAGCTCTCAAAGCACCACTGATTGGACTCCAAAGTGCCCAGTCACCACATCTCTCAAGTCTGGTCCTGGGAAAAGTTCTGGTGTTAGTCAGTCAAGTCTCATATTTCCTTCTCCCTTCCACCACATCCTCCTACCCCAAAGCACCCTTAAACCCAGTGCTGATCATGGCTCTGCTGAGACTACCTCTCACATCAGTACACCATGCTGCATGATTCCTTTTCCCCATCAAATTTTACTGGTCATATGCCCAGTCCCTTTAGAGCCACACTATGTAAATGACTTTCTGATTGTCTAATACCAAAGAAGTAAACATAAAATTGTGTTACTGAAACTCTTTCTCAATGTTTTCCCCTACCTGATACTGTATTTGAAATATAAATAGATTTCCAATGCCAAAGTCACACATACCCCCTACACATATACACACAACTAATTCTTGGAATTCAGACCATATTGGTCATTAGGGTGAGTTTGGATTCAAGGGGAGGAGGAAAAGTAGAGAAGCCAGACCATTATTATTGGTGTCAAGACCCCACTATGGAATTCTCAAGTCATATGGCAACTTAGAAGATAAGAACTATCATTTCTAAAATCGTAGGAGATTTCATTGAGATCATAGATGTCCCACAGTGCTATAGATCTATCTCTTGACTGGCTTTTGACAGTCCAAAAATCTTTTTAAGTAACAAAGACAAAATTTCCTTTATGTCACCATGCAGTCTTAATCATTGTTTTTAACTAGGTGCTTGTCATCCATTTTTCTTTTCTTTTTTTCAAAATATTAAGAGGGTACAGATGTTTTTGATACATGGCTTGAGTCAGGGCTATAAATGTGCCCATCACCTGAATAGTGCTCATTGTACTGGTTAGGAGTGTTTTGCCATCCATTTTACTTCTTAGAATTTGGTAACAGGTACTTAAGTACTTTGGATCTTGGATTCTTCACTCAAGTTCTGTACCAGTAGACTGGCAATACGTGTATGTGTGTATGCATGTGTGTGTGTATACACATAAACACACACATACATATATCACAATTACCTAGATACTATACACATGAACTGTGAAAGCCAAAGGCAAAGTAGCCTATAATGAAAGGCAGAACAAGTTATATTCAAATGGCTCTATTTGAAAGATGAGTAGTAAAAGGATGGTTTAAAATGGAGGGCTACTATATGTTTAACTCTGGAACACAATAGGAAAAAAATGTTAACTATAAAATACGTGCCCACATAGGACATAGTGTTAAATAGCACTCCAATTCCAGCTTTAATGTATACATTTTTAATTCCTGCAATAATCCTGTCATATATTACCAGCTCACTTTTAGTGAAGGAAACAGTTTCAGAGACCAGTGAAGACCTATTTCTGTATTTTCTAGGACTCTTTCAGTAGCTTAAGATAGAAACCCAGTGCAAACTATCTTAAGTAAAAAAAAGGGAAATCACTAGTTTACACAATCAGAATGTTGATAGGGAGATCTGGCTTGACACATGGCTGGATACAGGTAGTCAAAGGGCTGTCTCCAGGGCTCTCTGTTTCTCTCCACCCCTAGAAAGGAGATAGGTATAGTGGGAGCGTGATGGCCATTAGCAGCCCAAGATTTACATCTTTGGAGTTAAGCAACTGTAGCACAGAATATTATCCCTCAAAACCCTGACTGGGATTGCATGTCCTTTCTTGAACCAAGCTCTGTGGCCAGGAACATCACTGATCAGGCCTGGGTCTACTATATACCCCTCAGAGAGAGGGAAGAGACCAATTAAACCCTATCACCACACAGAATTATCCTTACTATCTGCAACATACACACATGAGTATTATCTTTCTAGAGAAAGGATGAAATGGATTCTAGGCGAGCAAAACCAAGAGATGTCGACTATATTCATCACCCTTAACCTCCAAGCATATTGCAATTTTTCTCATACACATTAATATAAAATGATTTCACTTAGCATGTGCAAATATTCATGTAAAACCCAAAATGCATTAACTGTCTGCACAAGGGACATAATCCAAATTCTCATAAACTCAGAATTTCTGAATATTATTGTATCCTTTTCCATCAGTTTTGAATATGGTTTCTTAAGACCTAGCAACCTATGGCCAACCGAATAATTTCACCTCCATTTGCAGACATACAAGGAAACCAGAATAATGAATGGCAAGGGATGCCTACTTGGGACAAGATAGAAAAGGAAACAACATTCAGTAGTTAGGTGTTCATAGCATTGCCCATTCTGTGGGGCAGGAATAGCAAGGACTCACTGCCTCAAAGGTGAAATGATGCCTTTGTCAGCTGGGTCACTCCCGTGTGCCCAAACCTGGAGGAGCTCTGTTGTCCATGAACCTCAATGGCAATACCTGAAAGGGCCATGAGGGAGGAGTCCCATTTTGGGGGTGGCAAAGCTTCAGGAGCATACTCACTGGTATGCTTTCTAGAGCTTGAGCAATCACATCCCAAATGCTAGTCTGAGGACTCCACTTTCAGTACAGCCCCTTTAACAGCTTCTGGACCCCCTGGGACACACATATTATTCCTGAATCTCTAGTTGAGCTCTCTTCTCAGCTCCAGTCAACAACACAATGACATTTTGTTAACCAGCCCAAGGAGAACTGGACTGAGGACTATCTCTCAGAATCAGAAAACAGCCCCATAATTTCAACTGCTACTACTTTTTCTCCTCTTCCTCCTCCTCTGCATTATTTAATATAATTCATGAGATTTTCATGATTTACAATGGATTATAAAAGTGATACAAGGATAGTAAAATCTAAAATCTTCCTCCAAAGTCCACAATACTCTTTTTAAGACATCTAGGAATTATTGACTTTGCTCCTAAGAGATGAAGCCTGGCTTTAGTTTTAAAGCCAGGTCTCCCCTATCAGCTAGGCCACCACTTCCCTGCAACCGTGAGCTGCTGGTTCCCAAAAGCGAATGCCAAGGTGACTTTCATTAGGGCTTGTCTGGTAGATCACATACCCGCTCCTCTGTACACACACACACACACACACGTCCAAAAACCCTAACTCTCATTACTGTAAAATAGATAAATAGACACATTTTGTTTGGTTGGTTTTGTTTGTTTTCTTCCCAGAAGCTATCACATCTGAAACTATCACCAAAGTATTTGGCTTGTAAAGCATGTGTTTTTCCAGTGAGTTAATAGCAGTTCTAATTCCAGTCAACAATGTCTGTTACACAAATCCAGCATACATACTCACTTTACACTACCCTATTTGGGGGTGGCAAGCCGTCTTAATTCTGCACATAGGCCAGCAAATTATATTAAGAACTTCTAACTCATGTCTATTATTAAATACAACTTGTTGAGTTACTATGTTTAGGATAACTGGTAAAATTGCAATTTTCCTCATGCACAGTAAGTGAAAACTCTCATTATATATTGCTACATTGGGAGCAGCTAAAAATGCTATTTCATAGAAGAAAAAAGGAAGACATCTGAGCATCAAGAAACCTTCTTTAAGTGTGTGCCCTGAAATCGTATTACTTTTGTAGAGTTATTCAGCACTTTTTGTAACCAAGTCCAAGCTCATACAACTCACCACAAGACAGCCAGTAAGTCAAGAAACAAGGCGTTGGGGCACGGAAAGTGACTTTTATTCCAGAGAGCCAGCAAACTGAGAAGATGGTGGACTAATGTCCAAGAACCATCTTAAGTTGGGTGCACATTAGGGCTCTTTTTATGTTAAGGGAACGAAGAGGCAGAGTTATAGGAGGTAACCAAGGACCACAGATATCTGGGTATCAGTGATGGTCTGAGGAGGTTGTAAAACTCCTTTGCTCTTGGTGAGTTAACAGTAGATGAGCAGGTCAGGTCACCATATTCGTATAAATCTTTAACATAGCATTGTTACTTATGTTATTTTCCTTATCTCCCTGGGAATTAGTTTTGGGAAAGGGATGGTTATTATCTTTCTTCTAGAATTGAACTACAAACTAAATTCTTCATATAATTAGCTGGCTTATGTGCAGAACTAAGCAGAAGCTTTTAACCTAAAGGATATTACTGCAGGGGGTCAGAAGCAAAATGGAGCTAGTCATGCTAAGCCTCCCTTAGGGCAACAGGGCACAGACTCTCATATGGCTGCTTCCTGCTGGGTGGGGTCAACAAGAGGTGACTGTGGAATGAAACCATTTGATCTGACTAAGGAAATATTCCCTGGTGCCTTTTTTTGGAGCAAAGATCACAGGCATCTCCCTTCTCATTTTGTTGGTTGTGGTCAGATCTGCATAGCTCTTATTTGCAGAATATATAATAAGTTTAGCTAGCATGTATATCATCATAACCAACAGAAGAACATTCTTAATTTAAGAATGCCTCCCAGGATTGACCAGATTCCACTAGGAGTCCAAACCAGATTCCACTGGTTTACAGTCCAAGACTGTAAACCGGTCTCCAAGAGTGTCTCGACTAAACCCGCTTTGATGTTCCAAGGTTTGTTGGAGCCAAGTAGCTTGTTGCCTAATTTTGTCAATATGGGTCTCTACTTCAGAGGAGAAATTATTAATAAGTGCAGTAGGTGGTGTTAGTCACCATACAGACTCATCTTTGTTCTGCAAGCATAGTGCAATGCAATTCTCAAGCACTGCTTTAACAAGGGAGTCTATGATTTTCATAGACCAGCAAGAGCAGTTTCATTAGCAATAATGCTTAAAGTCTCAAACAAGTTTCTCAACACATGTTGACTAGCAGCCATATCCTACCAAGGGAGGAGGGAGTAGCCAAAGAAACATTCATCCCTATCTGGAATTTCCCTGGGAATTTTATGGGCCACTCTAGTAAGTAAGTTTAGGGAACCAGTCCAATGGGCAACCTGTGGTCTGATATAGACTTAAAAGGGGGTCACTGTGAGTCCCACAAGGCATAATCCATGAAGACTAATGTTAGGCAGGGCGAGGCCCATCCACCTCTTTCCCAACTGCTTACAAAAATATATCCCAGAGGGACACCAAACCCTCCAGAGGAGCCCATTTGCAACCAAATTATTTCATATTGAAATAATAATCACCCTGATTCATTCCCTGGCTTATTGATCTCTTGGTTCTGGTTCTACCACATGAAAGTTATAAATGGGAAGGGACCATGAATTGTTGGGGTTAAAGACTTTGTGTAGCTCAGGAGGGATCACCATAGCTGTATTGTTTTCTGGTGTGACACATCTACAAAAATAAATAAATAAATAAATAAAATCCTTTAGGGGGCTTAGTCTGCGAAGTGTCAAATACAATTCCTACTCTGTATAGGACTTGAGGAACGTGAACAGGAGTAGACAGAGAAGTCTTTCATATCAATTCGGTGTTAATAACTGAATAGGTTGCACCCGTATCCACAAAAAAGTCAATTAGTTTGTTCCCCACTGTCAAAGGTACCCAGAGCTCCTTTCGGGAAATCCAAATTGAGTGCCGGGTCTGCATCCTGCGTGCTGTAATACCATTATCTGAATGCTTTTATCTATAGTTTTAGAGCAGCACTTTAATCCCTGCCTACTGTGGCCTTACGTTCTATTTATAATTTGGTATCTTACTGTCACAAAGGAGTCTGTTCTATCAGTTTTCTGATCTCTATTTTAACATTAATGCTAAACTCCAAAAGGGAGGGGATATGACAAGCTGTCTGACCCCCTCTATCCTCATGGGTGGCAACTCAGTTTTAAGGTTTTCTTGGGGTCCCTTTGGCCAAGAACGGGTTCAGTCAGTGGTGGTGGAGATTTTATTTTAGTGTATATTTCCCTTTGGCTGATATTTTCCAGAGGCAGAATTGATGGCCAAAATTTTTATTTTGTCTCATTGTGGCCAGAGTGGTATGGCTATCTGCCCTAGGTCCACCCAGGCCATTTGTGGGACCCCTGTGGCCAAGGGGCTTAGAGCCAAAACAACTTTCTAGGCCAGATGGGACAGGCGATGGAAAGACACTTAACAACGCTTTAAAATTTTTTAGGCAACATGAGAGTAAAAATCAAAACATCAAAGGCAAGGTTACAAAACTATCTTATCTGTAAGCATTGAGCTGCTATAATCTTGATTTTAGTTGTAGACTTGTAGGAATTTGCTATACCTAAAATATAAGCATTTTGTTAAAGCCATTTGAGCCTAAGGTGACTGATACATTTTTATCATATTTCCATTTGAATAAATCCCATCAGCAGGAACAATGATAAAGAAGGCTCTGTCATCAGGTACCTTGATATCCTCTAGGTAATTCTCTTTTAAGTCTATGGGAAGCAGGAAATTCTTTATGGTTGGGATGGATGCGAAGGGGACATATAATGCCCCAAGAGGCAAAGTCCCCCAATTTGCCAGCTGTTTAGACATCTGTGTGCCTGTCCTTGATTTTAAGTGTCTGAACTAATTTTATCCCTTGAAATTGGCCCTTACAACCTCATAGGCCCACCTCTCCTACGATAGTCCTTGGGCCTGGGGGTGGGGGCTGTCTGTACAGTTTTAGCAGCAGGGAGTTGGCAATGGATCAGGCCCAGTGGGATTGAATAGTTTTTTAAATTCTGGAGGTATCAGGTAAACTTTGCTATTTACTTAAATTTTGCCTTGACTCTGGAAGACAAAGCATAAAGAATTAGTAATGTATTAAGCAAAAAGTCATAAAAAATATTTTAGTATCAGGCCATAACAGCAAATTTAGAACTGAAGAGGCAAAAAGTTACAGGAGATAAGGAAAAAGGTTGAAAGAAAGAGTTATCATCTCAGGCCCTCTTGAGGAGAGAAAAAGCTGAAAGCAGTGAGACATAGCAAAAATTGAACTTCTGGGATATAAATATGAAAAGTTTCAAAAGAAGATTATAGAATTGGAATCAAAACTTCTTTCAATTTCATTAAGAGAAAATCAATACTTTAAGAAAACCTGGTTGTTTTAACCAAATTTTTTCCCTTTTTATTATAGCCAACTTGATCACATACAAAATTTCTTCATAAATATTTTTTCATGAACTTTAATCACAACTTATACATACCATCTATGACATGCTCAGACTTTCTGTTTTGTTTTAAATTTCTCCTTTTTTTTAAAAAAACAGTCATTTTATTTTTAGGACAAAAATTTACCGTACAAAATTTTTTTATATTGAATTATTCTCTTTCCTTTTTAAGCCTCCTTATCAAAAAATACATCTTTATGTCCATAACTTTTTTTATACCTCTCTCTCCTACTTGTTGCTCTCTACCCTTTTTATAAGTAACCTTTAAATAACCTTTATATTAGACAAACTTACTCTTTTTCTCAATGAGAACACATTTTAAGCCTCTTTTAAAACTTTTCTTATTAAAAACACATCCTGTTCTTTGATACACTTTATTTATAGAATCACATATATTCATTACAATTCTTATTCTTAGTAATCTTAAATCTTACTGAAAACCAACGAAGCAAGAAATCATGAATTGTCTGTCATATATCAGTATTTTATATGTGAGATCCATTTTATAATTTTTAGAAAACATGTTTCTTTATAACATAATTTTTCTGTTAATTGGAAATGACCCAGACATTTAATGAGCATTATTTAACAAAACTTTAAGTTTTCAAATTACATGAAAAATTTACCTATAAGTATTAATCCCATTTTAAATTTATTCAAGTTACTCATTTTTAGCAGTTTACCCAGATTATTTATGGAAACAGATATTAGACAAAGCTAGTCATCATTTTAAGTTATTTCCCTATTAACCTTTTTTATAGCCTATGAATATTAGATATTCACCTAAAAAGAAACAAAGTTAAATACACTGGCATTTTTATCAATAACACAGAAGATACAGCTGTTTACATTAAACCAACAATATTAAATTAGCATTACTTATCAAAAAAAAAAATCACACAAAGATCATTCTACTTTTGACTGGGTTCATAGTTTCATAACTTTTGTGTCAAACCCTGATACCTCAAAACATCCAGCAAAGGCAAAACACAAAAATGACTATAAACCCAGGCAAAAATATATGTTGACAATTTAGAAAACATTTTTTATTTTTATCAATATTTTAAAACTATCTTTATTTATTAAAAATTAATAGACACATTTGAAGCTCTGACTCGGGGGGGGGGGGGAGGGCAAGGGCAATATACGTAACCTAAACTTTTATACCCCCACAATATGCTGAAATAATAATTAAAAAATAAAATAATTACTAAAATCACATGACCTTGAAAATCATTTGGAGTTACTTAGTTAATTTATGAGGACGCCTTTATTTATAAGCAATTTAGTGCCATGTAGATATGACATATAGCATAATACATGCACATACACACGAACACATCTAAACGCATATATGCATACACAAATAGCCAATAGCTTTTACCTCCAAATTCCAGCCATGAGATAACAATACAAACTCACCAGTTCACAAAAGACTGTTGGAACCAAATTGTTTCTCATAAAATTGAAACCTATTCACATGGCTAAGCTTTATTTACCCCAACAGGTAATGTAATGAAGGCTGTGGATCAAAATTTTGGGTAAAACAGTTTCTATGACAGTCTGAGTTTAAACACTCTCTTTTCACCTTTCTTTTCCTTTCAGTTTCAAATGAATTTTCAATGTTTATATTCTAGCTAGAACTAGCTGCACTGTATAAGAAAACCAAGATCTCCAAGGAGCCTTGAATTAGTCATACATAAACAGTGCATTTGATCTCAACACCAGTAGAATGTAACAGCAGATTCAGAGTAGGCAGAAAAGAAAATAGAGAGATAGACAGCTTAACAGGCTCTACACTTGAACTCTACAGTGGCAGATTGGCCATTTGAGCTGTGAATTTTCCTTGATGTAATTTGCCTGTCAGTTTAAACATGTGTACAAGAATGGGCTATGTTTTGTAGCCAGCTAGAAAACCTGTCATGCCTTTAAACTTTCTCATAGTCAGCACATTTACATGGCATACACCAATACAGACAAACACTCAATATAAACAGAAATTCAAGAGGTTTCAAGCAAAAGCCCAGGGAGCACCAAGTCAAACAAATACAAATGAAACGGTTCTCAAATCAGGTAAAAGTCCAACAACTATTCCCCTCTCCAACAGGATACTCCAACAAAAACAAGAACAGAGTAGCTTATTCCTAGGAAAAGCCCAAATAAAGGGGAAGGGAATTCCCAGCTGTACACAGGTGAGCAACTTACCCTACAAATTCCAAACTGAGTCAACTCGCAGAGGTTTTGTCAGTTCCTTGCTCCAACAGCTACTTGCTAGTGCAGGTGGTGGTCCCCACCAGGGAATCACGGGGAGTCTCCAGAATAAATGGTCCTGGCAGCTGCTAGGGAGTTACCTGAGAATTCCCCTGAACAGGGCCTGCTGGCCACAAGCAGCTACTCCTTGTTGTGCTTGCCCAATTTGTACCTGAGTCTGAGTTCATAACACTCACCACAGGACAGGCAACGAGTCAAGAGACAAGGTGTTGGGGCAAGGAAAACGACTTTTATTCAGAGAGCCGGCAAACCAAGATGGCAAACTAATGTTCTAAAGAACTATCTTAAGTTAGTATGAACTTTAGGTTCCTTTTTATGAAGGAGGAAGGAGGGTATTGTAAGAGGTAACCAAGGGTCACAGACATCTGAGCATCAGGGAGGGTCTGAGGAGGTTATAAAACTTCAAGGCTCTTGGTCAGTTAACTTTGAACTAGTAGGTCAGGCCACCATATTCAAATAAATCTTTAACATAGCATTGTTATTTGTGTGCAAACATTCTTTATCTCCTCAGGAGTTAGTTTTGGGGAAAGGATGGTTATTATCTTTCTTCTAGAGTTGAACTAAAACTAAACTCTTCCTATAATTAGCTGCCCTACATGCAGAGTTAAGCAGAAGCTATTAACCTAAAGGATATTACTACAGGGTATCAGAAGGAAAATGGAGCTGGTCATGCTAAGCCTCCCTTCCACTGTTACATTTTCCCATGCAGGGGAAAGAAAGTATTTCCAGCTGTGTATTTAAGTTATACTTACAACATCCCAATAATGAAAAATATACATTAAAATTATCTCTGTCTTCTTATGGGTTGGTTATGACTAAAATAAAGCAACCATTATTTCAGATAGCCAGGAAGAAAGGAGATATGCTGCCTTGATGTGAAGGAAGATAGTTTAGGATTGAAGAAAAAAGAGAAAACAGAATTGAAGATTAAGAAATTGGGGGTGGGAGGATGACTAGACACTGACCCTACCCCAAATCTTAACTCTAAGTTGAACCTCTATTCTGTTGGGTTTGGCTTTGTGATTAGTCTGTGACACTGGTCTTTCAGCAATTTCAGGTTGGAAATTGTGCAGTAGAGGGTAAATTCATCAGGACTTTGTTGCTCCAATCCTATATATTCCAAAGTAAGGTCTGTCTTCAGGAGCACTGGCCCCTGTCTTGCTCTTGGGAGAACCTCTGACCTTTTGGAATACTTTGGTTTTGTATTCCTGAGGCCACTTAGCCTACCCTGTATCAGTTTGAGCAGATAGCTTATGCTAACAATGACTGTGGTGACTGCTTTTGTATTCTTGAGGCCCTGGGATATTTTGTATTAGTTTGGTCTCTGGGTAGGAGTAGGAGGGTAAGTGAGCAGCCAGACACTAAGTAGCTAAGGTCAGTCATATGGGCGCTCCAAACCTGTATGACTTACCCTGGACACCAAGCCTCCAGTAAGCTTTTCTGGGTGTCAACACTTTACACATGTTGTCACACATCACTGCTGGGGGAACTAAGCACATCTCCATACGACTCCGTTGGGAGGGGACACCTGGAAGCTTACATCTGGTTTCTACTGGAATTTGCCCATGTGCCTTTTCCCCTTGTTGATATTGATCTGTGTCCTTTCACCGTAATAAGCTATAACCAGGAGCAAGACAGTATTTCTGAGTCCTGTGAATCCTTCTAATTAATCATCAAGCCTTAGGGTGGTCCTGGAGCCCCCAAAACAGCAGTGACTGCAAGAGATTGCTGGAGAAACTTGTCCCCTGAATATTAATCAGAGATCAATATTTTGTGCTACCTAACTAGAAATGGAAATGCTCAAGAGTCTTTGGATAATTGTTCCCTTGGAGCCAGAGTCCTGGAATCGAGCCCTTCCCCTTTATAATGACTATGTCAGAAAACAAACGAAAGAGCCACTGACCATGGCAGGCTTTCTCACGCTACGCTAGGCCCAGGGAAACATTTTTAGCACAGGCCTTCTCCCTTTCCTCTGTCAACTGCAGAATAAACACACGTCCAGTACTCTCGAAACGTGGGAGCTCACTAGCTTGTGAAAAAAGAGAAGGAAAGTGTACTCTCTGGCACTTCATACTCTATGGTCTTTTCTATAAAGCAGATGACTTTATTTAGATAATCAAATTTTATACAATTCATGAAATAATTTTGATAGTTTATGTTTTATACTTACAAGAAAACATTTTAAACTCTCTTAATATATTAAAAAATCAGAATAATTCACAAAATTAGACCATTGTTCCAATTGGGCCAAAAATTTAATTATATTTTTAAGAAGGAATAAGGAAAATGAGGAAAGAGAAAAATAAACTTCTAGTATAATAAAGTCACAAGGCACTTCAGGCAGAGAAATTACCGTATCTGGCGCATTCTGTTTCCCTCCTGAATAACCAGAAAATGAACTATCACATTTCAGTGTGTTAGAGTGCCTAAACTACTTCTGCTGTTTCTAAAAATCCTACTTCAAGATTGCAAATGTCATTTACCTTTTGTACTAAATCTCCCTATTCCTGTCCACCAGTTTCTGGCTTCTACCTCTTTGTCACAAAATGTCTTCATATAGTTTTTGTTTGATACACATTTTAAAAATCCCTAAGGCACCTAGGACAGAAACCACTATCATCTCCCAATCAGTACAAAGTATGAAAATCCCATGTGACCTGGCAAATCTTATGAAACTTGTTAGGTTGGCCTAAGTTACGCAATTCACCAAGGGGAGGCCATGAAGGACTAAGGAACTTGGGTTTTCCAACCCAGACCCAGCTCATTCAGTCTACCGTGGTTTACTGCTAGCCAAAATGAAAACACGTTTCACAGTTTCACATTAGAGATATGAAATATAACTCCTTCCCAATTGGAAAAAGTGTGTATGGGTTTCATTTTAATTTTCATGCATAAAGGACACAACAAGCAAACAACTAAATCTCAAAACCTTTCTTTTGAGTTCTATCAAAAGTATGAGAATATTAGCAAGTCTATTATGAGGCTTGTAATTCTGGGCAGCACTAAAAGTTCCTCCATCCTGGCCATGTATAAAGCAATAAACAATCTTCATACTGGAGAAGACTGTGCATCAGTTTTATAGCCTCAATAAGAATAAGCAGCTAAACTAATCTATAGGCCCATTGCCACTTAATAAACTTACATTTTAAAAGCACTAAACCTAATGCTAGAAAAAACTGCGTCTATCTATGATGCAATTTCTAAAAAAAAAATCACAGCTGTACAGCCCCAACAGCTAATTTGAAGTAAGATTTCCTCTGAATAAAAACTGAAAAGTCAAGGTACGGAGAAATACTCCCCAAATTCTCTAAATGTAGGTAACAAAACAAGTTTGGATTTAAGTAGTATGAGAAAAGCACTGGTCACTGAGAACAATGTGATTGGAGCAGAAATATTGAGATCTATTAAAGTTACTATTATAGAGAGTTGACATTACAGGGCCTTTTGGAAACCACAGAGCAGCTCAACATTTAAGTAAGAACAGGAATGTACAGGAAGTATCAAAAAATTCTCAATCTGTTCACTCAGATAATTGACTAGATATTTGACATCATGTCCTCAGGGCAGAATAGCCTTAAATGCCCGTATATTTGCATAATGACTTTCCTCTGTTCCTTTTGTTCTTTCTCTTACTTACTCCCCTTGATTTAGAATACTTCTGCTATTTCCAGAAACCCTCTAATGGGAACTTAATCTCCTGAGGGATAAAATTTTGGTAACCTGGGATCTTCAAAACACCTTGTCTAATTTACTGCTGGTGTTAGAAATCCTTGGAACATGAAAGGAGAAAAAGTTTCCAGATTGGGTAAAATTCTCCTTTTGCCTGTTGCCAGGATTGTGGGAAAGGAGTAATTGGACAGAGAGTGAAGCGTAGAAAATGATATTGAAGCTTTAAAAAGTATGGTGATCTCAATAAATGAAGACCTAAACTGCATGCGTGGAATAAGACCTCAATACTGTTAAGATGTCTACTCAACCCCAAATTATCTATAGACTAAATAAAAATCTCATGGGCCTTTTTGAAGACATTGACAATAATTCTAAAAATTTATATGGTAATGCAAAGGATCTAGAACCACTAAGATTCTATATTAGAGTTCTCTAGAGAAACATAGCCAATAGAATATACATATATAAAATATATGAATATACATTATGTGCGTGTATATATGTAATATATATTAGGAGATTTATCATGGGAATTGGCTTACACCTTATGGAGGCAAAAAGGTCCCACAGTCTGCCATCTGTAAGCTGGAGAATCAGGAAAGCCATTGATGTAACTAAGTCTGAGTCTAAAGGCCTGAGACTCAGGAGAACTGATAGTATAACTTCCACTGAGCCTGAAGGCCTGAGAACAGGTTGGGGGAACCAGAGGGTGCCACTGCCACTGTAAGTTCCAGAGTTCAAAGGCCTGAGAACCAGACACGCCAATGTCCCAGGGTAGCTCAAAAAGATAGAAAGCAAATTTGCCCTTCCTCTACCGTTTTGTTCTATTCAGGCCCTCAATGGATTGGGTAATGCACACACACACTGGTGAGGATGTATCTTCTTTACTCAGTCTACCAATGCCACTGTTAATAAATCTTTTCCTGAAGCACCCTCACAGATACACCCAGAAATAGTGTTTTACCACCTATCTGGGCATCCTTTAGCCAAGTCAAATTGACACATAAAATTAACCATCACAGATCCCTATGTTGCTAAAATTTTGTGATTACTAGCAATCTATCTTAAGACTTTTTAACATATAATGGTGAAAAATTAAAACCTACCTAAACGTCCATCAATAATAAAGTAGTAAGACAAATTATGATATATATGTATAACTGATTAAATATTACACAAGAAATAAGATGGTTTGAGATTACAGTTTCATTTTAAATAAAAATTTTATAATATAAATATAGAATTGATGGGATTATATATGGAATTTTAAAGTTTTTATGGGAAAACATTTTCAATTCGTTTTATGTGGCACCAGAGAAGAAAACCAGAATCAGATGGCAGAGATTTCTGGGATGTAGATTTCAAATGAATACCTGGAAATTCTCTAAATCCATAGATCTCTCAAAACTGGAACAAAATGTCTTAGGAGACTGATATTTTTACTACCAGAGGTAGTGTCGTGTCAGAGGCAGAATGACCAGTTAAGGGCCTATTCTAGAGGGAATAGAAGCCTCTGCTACAGAGTTCAGCTCCAACCCTACAGCTGACAGATGTTACGGCTGTGTGGATTAGGGTGGCCCTTCTGGAAAAGGATCATGAGAAGAGTTGTTTTGTTGTTGTCAGGGTTGGATTTAGTGTTTTCTTCTCTGATGCCACATAAAAACAAATTGAAAATGTTTTCCCATTAAAAAATTTGAAATTCCTGAAACCAGCCAACAGGTGAGCCCCCTAACTCTACTCAATAGATTAAACATCTCCAGTTCTTTCCACTATTCCTCTTATGATATGGTTTCAATCCTACTCACCACACTGGTCATGCTTTTCTGAATGTACCTCAGTTTTGCCATTGTCTTTCTTGAATTGTGATACACTGAACTTCGTAAAATACTGCAGAAGGAGTGAAAACTGTGATAAGAAAAGCACAGATTGTTCCTCTGATCTGCATATTACATTAACACATTAGAGGTTCAGCTGGAGATACCACTAGGACCTGCACACTGAGGGTGTGGACAGGACAGGAGGCGAGGTTCTCTTCCTTTTATGTGCTTCCCTTCCAGAAGATTCTGATTTCTCTACTGTGGAAAAATATCACTCCTGTGCTCAGTTTTTCCTCTGGTTCAGTCTCTTCTACTCACTCCCTCTTATTCCTGGTTATGACTCTCCTCTCTAGCCTCAGAATCTCCAATTTCCTGGATCCTTTTTTATGATTTCTTTAGTTATCCTCTTTGTTCTAGATAATAAGCAGGAAGGAGAAAACTTGCTGCTGAGTATTTTTCATTTCCTCCTCAAGCCAAGAAACCGAAAGGTAAACGTTGTTTAGTAAACTTCCCTCAATGTCTGTTCCTCTTAGGGTGGGGATCTACAAACATCCTATTTACAATTACAACCTTACCCCCAATGATCCTTATCTGTCTTTCCTGCCTTGTTATTCTCATAGCACTTACTATCTAACTTGTTCAATATATTACTTATTTTGTTTAGTCTATGTCCCTCTACTTGAATGTAAGAGGTTTTCTCTATTTTGTTCACTGCTATATCCCTAGTATCTAGAATAGTGCCTGGTATATTCCAAATGATCAGTAAGTATTTGGTAAATGAATGAATGACAATTTCTTTGATAGCACCCACAGTTGTCTGCCAGGGCAAACTGCCTGTGTTTATTCCCTCATGCTCAGACTCTCTACTTGTGAATACTTTACCACTGGGCACTTAGTACCAGGCCAGGTGGGGTGGACTGCCAATTGCTAGCAAAACCCTTCATCATCTACCACCAGTATGACAGTTTCTCCCAGTAGCCAGCAGACAGCAACTCCCTCTGTCAAAGCATGCCACGGAGATCAATGGAGAATTATTCCACACTTTCTACTTTTTCTTCTACTCACCTGCTACAAGGTTAAGCCACATGAGTTAACCCTGGGTTCTGACTCAAGCTATGGTCCCTGCACATGACCCAGTCGGGTCACAATACTTGTCAACATTGCCAAGTTCCAAGGCCCATGGATTCTTACAACTAAAGCATTAATCCTCTTAAATCTATGGCATCAACTTTTCCTCATTTTGTAGACTTTATTACTCCAGATCTTCTGGGATTTCTACCAATTCCATTTCAAAATGCTTGAACTTAGTCTGATCTCTTCTTATATTTCAGCACTACATATGTCTCATGTGAGTGTCTTTTGCAAAGTGTGCTATTGGTATAAAAGGTGTATTCAGCTAAACAAGCTACATAAGACAAATCGAAAGTAATTCCCAGTCCTGTAGGTGCTGATAGTTCAATTTATCACCCTGATTCTTTACTCCAGGGAGCCAATTCAATGTCCTCTTATCTACTCTGGCACATCCCAGTGACCCAACTCCTAGAAAAACCAACAGGAGAAACACTTTTGAAGGACACACAGAAGTCCTGAGACACTTTTCAAGACACAGTGGAAGGCAATAAGACAGCGTAGACAGTATCAATCTCCCA
Source organism: Eulemur rufifrons (assembly GCF_041146395.1). Classification (NCBI taxonomy): domain Eukaryota; kingdom Metazoa; phylum Chordata; class Mammalia; order Primates; family Lemuridae; genus Eulemur; species Eulemur rufifrons. The sequence goes on from NC_090984.1 coordinate 80,634,909, forward strand.
CCCCTCTTAAAATTCTGAAGATGTGAGAGATAAACAACTGTAAAACAGAAGAACCTTAGGGGAGGTATGTATGTCATGAAGAGTAGTGGAAGCACAGAGAGCATGGCATTAGGTAGTTTGATTGCTCTTTGGCTGCATCGAAAATTTAAATTATAACCTGAAAGCTAATAGAGAAATATGGTTATTTTTTCTCATCCATAAGTTCCAGCAAGAAATTGTATTATTGCAAGTACTTTCCTTGATTTTCCATAAAAATGACAGAGAAATAAATGCTTCTATGAAATTCTTTCCACGAGGAACGTAAGCTATGCTTGACCCAGTTTTCCTAGCAGAGCTGGGGCATTTCACAAGCAGCACTTGAAAAATCTCAGAATTATACAGCCTTAACCACAGTGGTGATCAAAGAGTGGCCCTCTGGTAAAATTGGACCAAACACAAAAATCTAAACTGAACTCTCTCATGGTTCAATATCCCTGGAGCAAAATTTCGCCTGAAGCCTTACTTTGGCCACTCCTGAAGTTCAGAATATGAGTCTTAGGCTGTCTGAAAGCTTCTGACAATTCAGGAAAGGATAACGAAAACGCAGATGAACAGAAGTCTTATTTCTCTGTCTTCGAAAAAAGGACATGGTACGCTGCCATCGGCACATAGAGCAGGCACCCATGCTCTGCCTGTATTCAAACACAGCCCATTTCATCGTATCAGAAGTCATTTCTACTCTTTCTTCCTCACCAAGTTGTCAGAGCTTTCAAGATGGCACAATTACATATCATCTCCCTGAAACTCTGCAAAGCCGGCTCCCTGAATACCCTCCCATTGCTCCTAAAGTCAAGCTGTATGTCATTTATTTGTCAGGGGTCTGTGGCACTACCTACTGCCTTTGTTTGATTGGGATTATGAACCTTTTGGAGAACAAGGAACACACTGATGAAGGTTAAGGCAGTAGCATGTTAAATATACAGAAAATGAAAATTTAACTCCAGCTACAAGTCTAGTATTTACTGAACCATAAATACTAACTTTCCATAATCATGTACAGAGTTATTAATACTAGATTGCCACTGTAGCTTTAGAATAATCACTGAAATGGAATTTTTCCTGTTCATGATGATGTAATTGCTGAGAAGCCATGTGGTTTGTAATTACACAATGCAGCATATAGAACTGAGCTAATGCCCTAAAATCTATTTATTGTTTGATTTTTGTCTTCCTTTTTATTAATTCCACTACCTGATGTGCATTATATGGCTTAAATAAAATAAGCCTTAGCATTCATATTCCCTTCCTTCGCCTCTGGGGAGTGGGGAAGTGTGGGAATGGAGGTGAGGGGATATTACTGTTCCAGATTATTCTGAGTTATGGGGGCGCACACACTGAAGTGCTGATACACTGCACCATTTGTCGTTTCTTCATTCCCACTACCAGCAAGCCATAAGCACTTCGTGCTTGTGTGTGTGTGTGTATTTTTTTTAAGGTAGAAAGGCTATTATCACTCTTGACAGATTCTAAAGAGATTCTCATTATAATCTATATTGATTACATGGAAAGAATCCATTTCTTTCCACAACTAGAAAGAAAAATAAAAAACAAATATTTAGAAAATACCTGGAATAAACAACCATTAATTACTCTATTTTTCTGTATTTGATTTCATATGCAAGTAAAGGCACACGTCTGCATGTCAGAAAGATTATAGTTGTAAGAGTTGACAAAAGGCCTCAAGCTTTCACGTGGCACTAGCCCCCTTGCTTGCCAAGGGGTAATTCACACTTACAGCTGTGTTCCCACTGGAATGTGCCAGTCAGCAGCGGTGCAGAGAGTGAAGGCCTAGGATGGAGCCAGGCTGCCTGGGCTTGTGTCTGGCACAGTCACTTACTGTCTGTGTGATTCAGGGAACGTCATTTAACTTGTGTCATATTTTCCCCATATGTAAAAAAAAGGATTATAATAGTATCTTTCTCACGGCATTGTTGGGAGTATTCAATGAATTAATATATGTACAGTGCCTCGAACAGTGCCTGGCACACAGTAAGCACCATTCACTTGTTGGCTATTGTTGCTTGTAAATAATAGAAATGATCTCTGGCTAACTTAGGTGGGAAAGAAATATATTCCCCAATTACCCTGATTTGATTATTACACGTTGTATGTCTGTGTCAAAATATGTCTTCCATAAATAAATACAGCTACTATGTGGTCATGACAATTAAAAATAAATAAGAAAAGAAAAGAAATATATCTAAAGGAAATCAGGTAGCTTGCAGAATCAATAGGAAAGCTGGAGAGAACACATAAAATGGCGAGGAATGAAGACAGCTATGCAGCAGGATCCCACGGACTATGGAGCACCCTACTGCCACCAGCACTGGCCATTCACCCTTGGACAATGCCATTGCTGGGCACTGTGCTTGAACCCCATGACACTGGACACTTTATGTGGCCACAAATCAGTCCCAACTGATCCTTCCTCTGCACATCACCAACTCCAGAGTCAAAGACCCAGGCAGGGCATTGGGTTGGCCCGGCCTCAGTCACCCAGCTATATGTAGAAATCACCACTGAGAAGGAGTATCTGCTCCCTTTAGCTCCCAAAATGGGAGATAGGGCTCTATCTCCTATCAAGATTCAACACTACGGGGATCTCCCCAAAAAGAAAGGGAGTTTGGATGTGGGGAAGAAAAAAACAAACAGAAGTCTACTATGTGTAAAATTCTCTAGAAGAGAACTTGCCCAGGTCTCCTGATGCATCAAGGAAAAGAAAGTAGATTGACTGTGAAATCCAGAAAATAGAGATAACCCAAGTCACAGTGTTCAGGTAAAAAGCACAGAAAAGCCAGGGGGAAAAAAGAAGGAAACTAGAAGCTGGCTATTAGGTAGGAACTGTCAGTGTGGCAGACAAAGAAATTCAGCCTAGAAAGCAGGAGAAATAGGGAACATAGTGCTTCTCATAGATCCAGAAAAAGAGAGCCTCATTTAGATTAGTAGTTCTCAAACATTTTGGTCATAGGACCCACTTACAATCCTGAAGATTGTTGTAGACTTCAAAGATCTTTTATTAATGTGGGTTATACCTATGGATACTTACTATATTAGAAATTAAACCAAGCAATTTTGAAAATTATATTAATTCATTTTAAAATAACTGAAATAAACCCATTACATGTTAACATAATTGACATATTTTATGAAAAACTATATTTTCCTCCCAAAAAATGTAATGAGAAGAATGGCATTGCTTTATATTATTGTGAATCTGTCTTAGGAGTCTCATGTCTGTTTCTGTGTTTAATCTGTTTTATATCACAAATCACGGAGCCTCTAGAAAACTTCAACTGTGAGAAAATGAGTGAAAATAGCAAATAACAGGTTAGTATCATTATGAAAACAATTTTGACCTTAAAGATTCTCTGAAAGCATCTTAGGAACAAATTATAGTTAAAAAGACAATACAGGCTACATAAGAAACTACAAAAGATAGGCTATGATGATAATTATTAATATAACAATATACTCTCACCTTACATTTATACATCACTTTGCTATTTACAAAAGCAGTTTCATATACAAATCATATTTGATGCTCACCAGAGTCCTGTGAGGTATTATTTCCAGTCTATAAACAAGAACTCCAGAGTTCAGAGAGGTTAGCTAGCATCCCCAGGATCACACAGCCTGTGAGTAGCAAAGATGGATACAACATTCTCACCACTATCCCATATAGAAAAAGTAGTTTTTATCATCAGGTAAGTGTGGAAACACTCGTGTAACCTTCTCCATTTCCTAGACAGAGACCCAAGGCCTAGAGTTTATAAGATGACCTTCCCTTGATCTGCAAGCAGGAGCAGAGTTAGGTCTGGATTCCAGATTTTCTGGCTCTGGATTAGGCTTTAGTAATTAAGGAAGCATAAGCCAGAGTTGAAAAACCTCTGTGAATTTTTTTTTTTTTTTAACATAAAGAGCTGGATTCTAAATCTACTCAGTAGATAAGTAGCTACTCTGTAGATACAGGCAGTAGATTCATTTGTCCTTTGCTTGTTAATCTTATTCACACATTAAAAAAAAAAAAATTCTTTAACAGCTGACCTAAAAATAGACAATGGGGTAGGAATTTCTAGCTCCTAGGTGGCAGCAGGAGGTAGAAAGTTTAATAAGAGTCTCACTTTTGTGGATACCTTCCAGATATTTCTAGATACCTTTATGCAAGTAGAAATAGAATAAGAAAATGGATAATGATTGAGCTGGCTTAAATAATAATGACATTTTATTATCGTAGAAATTATGATGTACCAAGGTGAGGCAACTCCAGGATAGGCTAATTCAGAAGTCAAATAACATAATAGAGATTCAAGTTCCTTCTCTCTTTCCACTCTGCCATCTTCAACATGTCAACTCTCCTCATAACCTCAAAATGGCTGCCAGAGTTCCAGCTGTCATATGTAAACACAACAAATTCAAAAAATAGAAGAGAGACTATTTCTCTTATGCCTCTTTATAACAGCAAAATAAATTTTCCCAAAAGCACACACGGAGACTCTAATTGCACATTGTACTGCCTTTGTGTAAACATTACTGCTGAGAAAAATGTGACCCAAAGATGAAAGAAGACAACGAACATTTACTTCTGCAACTGGGGACAGATCAGCTTTCACTGACACTACTTGGAAAGGATCTGAAAGGAAGAAGGGAGAAATGAATAGTAATTGTTGCTACATTTTAGAGTTTCTCACCAAGAATTCATTCACTACATTCTTTGGGTTTTTAAGAAAATATTATGCTGACATAAACAATGTCTCATGGAAACAGAGAGACCTGTTTATGCTACTGAAGCCTAGCATAAAAGCCACGCATTTTGAATATAATATTAATAAATGTAGTTGACTGGTTGTGATATACTGGAGCTAAGTAATTGCTAATTTACTAAATGTAACATGTTAATTTTTTTAGTATCTTTCACATAAAAGTTGTCACTAAACAACACTCCAGAGCCCCATTAAAATCAGCAAATGCAAGCAAATTCAATTAGTGTTCGCTTTCAAGGCAGAGCATGCTATTCATATTAGGTCTGTAGATGTGGTAACACGAGCATTAAGGAGTACCCAAAAGCAATTTGGAGAATAAATGACTGAGGATGGGGCAACTAAGAATGGGGAGAAAAAAATAGGTTAATCATTATGAAAGGAAAACTACCAAAACAAAGTTAAGAGTGGAATTCTATAAGCCAGCTCCTCTGTGGGCAATAAGCCACTCTCAGATCCTTAATAAGCTAAATAATCACCATCTTGACCATAAATCACCAGCTCTAAACATCTTTCAGTAAAAAGCTTCCTTGTTTCTAGGGTCAATGAATTTAGTACCTTTGATTGCAACTAATTACCTCTATTTTTAAGTAAATATATATAGAGAGAGATACAGCAGGTTTTGCAAAAATGTTTATCCTGTGTGGCAGTGGATATATCTGAGGAGATCTTTGTACATCATTTCTTCTCTATAACTGAGTAAGAATTATACTATATGCTAGAAAATACCAAATTCACTTTGATATAACTCAAAAAAAATACTTATTCTCCTTCCTCTAAGAAAATCTCAAATAGATGGAAGCAGTCTAAGGCAGTTTTTAGTTCATTACAACTCTCTCATCCAACAAAACCTCTAAATTTATCTTTAGATAACAATTGAATTTATCTTTATCTTTATCTTTATCAATTTATCTTTACATAACAATCAAAAATGAAAATGTTAGATATTAAAACAAAAATCCAAAGAGTAGCCACCTCCTCTACCACTCAAACAGGGTTCACTGATACTCTGCCCAGGTGACTGCAAGTAGACCACCATCTTGGGGTCACTTTCATGCCCTGTAAAGGGGGTGATGTCCACTGCATGACTCAAATGTCCTGACTAAATGTGGAAGACAGATTTTAAGGTGGCCCCGTGATCCTGCCTCCTGGGTTTCTTGCCCTTGTGAGATCCCCTCCCCTTGAGCATGGGTGGGACCTATGACTTTCTTTTAACCCAAGAGAACATGGCAAAGATGATGGGATGCCACACCTGAGATTAGTTTATGTCCACATTGCACCTTGCTAACAGACTTTCTATAGAGTCTTACTTCCTTTTCCATGCTGGCTTTGAAGATGCAAACTGCCATGTTGTGAGAGGCCCTACAGAGAGAGATGCATGGCAATGGACTAAGGGCAGCCTCTAGGAGCTGTAGTCAGCCTCTGTAGCAAGCATCCAGGGCCCTCAGTCTCCCAGCTGCCAGGAAATGAAATTTGTCAGTTACATGAGTGGGTTTGGAAGCTGACCCATTGCCCCAACCAACACCTTGACTATATCATTTCAGAGGACCCAGCTGAGTCTTGCCTGGACTCCTAACACACAGAAACTGTGAGATGATAAATGCATACTGTTAAGCCACCACATTTGGGATAATTTGTTACAGAGCAATAGAAAACTAATACACTAACCAAACCTAGAAAAACAGGACTTCAGGTTGTAGAGAATGTCAGATCAGCACAATCAGACAAGCTCTGCCCCAGACTCCGCCAGTAATTCATGGCCTTCTACCCCATGTTTTCTCTTCCTCAGAATCTTACTGGCTGTTGGGTTGGTGAGTTAATCTAGTCTGTGCATTTTGTGATTTACTCTTGTCGCTTTCTTCCTTCTCAGAGACACTGCCACTTTTCCCAGCTAATGGGAAACCATTTCATGCAATGAAACAAAATTTATTAAACTGTGTCCAAATGCCCTGATAGAATTTATGCACCACCAAAGTGAACCAATTTATTCCTCATTCAGACTCATCATTTTCGTTGTCCCTACATCCATTAATATAGCACCCTTCACTGATGTTTCACTTGCTCTAAGCTGGATCATCTCCTCATGATATTTTGTAATAAGAGAATTCTGAGAAAAGAATATCACAGATGACTTCTTATAAATTTTTTTGCTGTCTTTGTGTGGTTATTCTTTAAATATATAGCGATAGAACGATTAACAATGGCATTATTATAGATGTAGAGAAATGACACATTGTTGGCATTTATACTATATGTCCCTTTTATTCAAAGTGCCTTTAGAAGTGATAAATGAGTTTGACTTTTAGGCTCAAAAAATTGGAAGTAGAGATAGAAAAATATGTGAATGTCTTGTCTCTTACTCTGCAAATAAAATAGCATATGTGTGGATTTTAAGTTAAAAGGACAAATACAGAACCAAGGACGGAGGTGGGGGATGGAAATAAAAATTTGTGGAAAGCAGAAAGCAAAATTTTGATAACCTATGCATTCAGATGGAAAGCAAAATTTTGATAACCTATGCATTCAGAATCTACACAATTTCTTATATAAGAAGGCTAAAGTAAAATTCACAACAAATCAATACATCTGCTTAATTGATCTATGACTGAAATTTACTTTCTTCATCAGTAAAGAGTCAGAGTAGTTCATTGCATTAGCATAACTACATCATAGTGCTCACAGAAGAGCTAACAAAACCAGAATAACCCAGGGACTTTTAATAAAGCAGCAATGTTTCAGAAAACATCAGCTGCAAATACACCAACACCTACATGTTCCAGAGTAACTGGGAGGAGGAAATTTAGCTTCCAGAATAGACACTAGGAAAACACCACAAAAAGATAAGATTACAGTGTCTTAAATAACAGAGACCAAAGTTAGATTCAATTAGAAAGTTGGATTGCTACAGAGGACCTCTAAGGGTGAGAAACAGTGGTGGCTCAGGAATTTCTTTACAGAGGGACTTGGTGGAATTATCTCATTGGGAGGGAGGTTAGAAATTTGTTTTTAATTATGTTTTCCTAGACTTTATACTTTACATAAAAATTTAAAATCATCAATTATCCATTTTAAAGAATAGGATATGGACGAAGCTGATAGCTAAAGTCACCTCGTGGCACTATCACTGATGAGAAAAGAAAAAAATTTCACCTCTGATGCCCAGGTTTTAGGTGCATAATAGGATGAGAGGAACTGCTGAGTAAGTAGCTGTCTTAGTCAGTTTTGTGTTGCTATAACAGAATACCTGAGACTGGGTGATTTATAACGAAAAGAAGTTTCTTCTACAGGCTGGGATGTTCAAGGGCATGGCCCTGGCTTCTGGCAAGGGCTTCCACGCTGCATCATAACATGGTGGAGGAGGTTCAAGGAGAAGCAGGCACGTACAAAGAGGCAAAACCTGAGGGGCCTCCTGGCTCTAGGACAACCCACTCTCTCGGGAACCAATCCATTCCTGCAAGAACTAATCCAGTCTTGAGAGGGTGAGAACAAACTCACTACCTCAAGAATGGCACCAAGCCATTTGTGAGTGATCCACTCCCATGACCCACAGGCTTCCACCAGCCTCACCTTCAAACACTGTCACATTGGGGATCAGATTTCAACATGAGTTTTGGGTGGGGACAGACTCAAACCAAAGCGGTAGTCTTACATATACTAGGTAGCAGCAAAAATCTCCAATGTGTATATATTGTTTTACATAACCTCACTTCCCTCCGCTTCCCTGAGGATAGAGCTGTGCCTTGATCATTTAGCATCTGCACTTTGAAAACACTGCAACTTTTGGTGTATTAATGAGTTACTTTTTCCAGTTTTCTAATTTGCTGTGTGAGTTTAATATAACTTAACTTGTCCTCAAAGCTGCAAACACTTCCACTCCAAACGGAAACTGACAAAGACCGGCACCTTCTTTCTTAACCCTTCCCTAAAATTTTGGCACAGAAATACAAAGTTTTATATAATGCACTACTCTCATTAAATATGCTCAGAAAAAGTAAAAACAAATGATGCAAATAAGAATGAGAAATATCAATCTGCTCCCCCACAAAAGATTTATTGTTCAGTGATGAAAATTTTAATTTTTGATGGCAGGAGCCCATACAACCAAGTTCTAAAAATAATAACAATATTAATAATAAAAACTCAGGCTTGACTTCAAATAGATCAAGTGATAGGCTAGTAAAAGTACTATAGACTAACCCTTTCATGAAAGTAATAATTTTTCAGGCTAACAAGCCAAAGGAATCAAATGTGGGCTAAAAGATAAAACACTTAGAGAATTCCAAAACATGCTCTGATTGCCGGAACGGCAGCACTGCCAATGCAGAAAGCATGGGGCTTCGGAAGCAGGAGTGCGACAGTTCAAGTTGTGACTCCAGCACTTCTAAGCCATGTGTCTGGACAAGTCACTTTATCTTCCTCATCTATAAAATGTAGGCAATACACAATTGTTTTTCTGAGGATTAGCAATAGAACAAGTAAACATTTAAAAATGACAAACACTTGTGTTATATGCCAGGCATTCTTTTAAACACATTGAATCCTTACAACAGTGTCGTGGTGTAGATAGTATTATTATTCCCATTTCACACATAAGGAAACCGACACCCAGGGATGTTCACTTGTCCCTGTCAGAGAGCCTGGACTGAAACCCAGGCAGTCTGGGGTCAGAGCTTGAGCTCTTAACCTGTATTACACCAGGCTGCCTCTCAAAGCATCTGTAATAAAATCAATAATAACCGACTTTTATCAAGCACTTTGTGTCAGGTAGTGTGGTAAGCATCTTGCTCACATTATCATTTTGGTTTTAAAACCACCCCATGAAGCAGGCACTGCCAGAATCACCACGATGCTGCATCATATTACTCCTCATGCAGCCCCTGGTGCAACACAGCAGCTCAATAGAGGGTAGTCATTATTTTTTTTTCCCTCCCCCCGAGGGTAGTTATTATTATCACCCCCATTTGTACTAGTCTGTCTTCAAGCATAAAGCAAAGGAACAACCCTGAGCAGCTCTACCGACATCAGAAATAAATTTACTTTGTGGAATAATGTTTTCTCAGTATGCTGGAACACAAGGAGACTCACACCCGCACCCTTTCCGGCCTTCCTCTATTACAGCCACCTCTGCAACTGGGCAGACCTTCCTTTCTAGTTCCAGGAAATAAGCATGGCTGTTTGGCCAGGGCTGTTTGCTGCTGCTGTATGGAAAATGAAATCTCTCTGCTTCCGTTCAATGTATTGAACTCTCTAACCATGGCATCAATACCTTACACACTTTCCAGTCTTCATCTTTTGTGTTAAAAATTAGGGAGAGATTGTGAGAAACTATTGCAATGAAGGCAAACAATGAATAAATTGAAAAATTCTCTTCCTTGTTCACCAGGAAAATTCCATTTTTAACATTTAGCCTTGTGCTACTGCACCCACTGCAGAGCTACAAATATACTTGGAGAGGTAGATTTTAGGAATGTGGATTCTTGCTCCACAGCCAAAACAATCTGAAGCAGAGGAGGGGTGCGCGGAGACTGCCTGGTCAGGGTGATAACACAGCAGCGAATGTAGACATGGCCTCCAGGGCGCTAATCCACCTTCACGTAGGGCGGGCCGACCTGCTTCCCGGGGCTGAGGAGAGGCAGCGGAGCCCCCTCTGCTGCAAGGGGAGATGGATATTTCACAAGATGAGCAATGTTCAAATCTCCCAGGCAGCAGAGGGAAGTGTATGATCCAAATGTAAGACAGACTCTGACCTAGCAATGAATTTCTGTACAATTCTTGGCAGCACAATTGCTAAATTAGCTTGTGCTCATTTTAGAATTAGTTCATATTTTTAAGTACAAATGTCAATTAGTGACAAAAAAAAGCAGCAGAAGGAAATTGACTGGGATTAACATCTGGCCATGGAGAGCAGACTTACTTTAGTTGCCTTTCTCTGATAATAATAAAAAAAAAATAGAGTAGTTTTCATTTTTTCTATTCTTATAAATTTAGGGGGTACAAGTGCAGTTTTGTTACACGGATATATTACGTAATGGTGAAGTCTGGGCTTTTAGTGTACCCATCATCTGAATATTGTACCCAGCAGGTAATTTTTCATCCCTCACCCTCCCACCTTTTAAAGTCTCCAGTGTCTATTATTTCTCTGTATGGCCATGCATATGCTTCCATTTATACGTGAGAACATGTAGTATTGGTTTTCCATTTCTGAGTTATTTCACTCAGGATAATGGCCTCCAGTTCCATCCAAGTTGCTACAAAGGACATTATCTCAAATTTTTTATGGCTGAGTAGTATTCCATGGTGTATTTACCACATGAAGAATGATTTTCAAATACAATGTACATAAGAATCACCTGGGCGGTTTTTCAAATGCAAATATCCAAGCCCCACTCCCGATGTCTCTGATTGCACTGGCTTGGTGACCTCAGGCTGGGTAATTCTAATGACTTCTGTCTGTGGACCAGTGCTGAGATGCCCTATTAAGTGCCTCTTGAGCACAGGTTATAGCAAACCTATGAGTGAGTTAGTGGAACTGACAACAGAGGAAGTTTGCACCACATACTTACCTGGGCCTTTGTACCTGGAATTTATCCCAAACCCTGTAGAGGAGCCCGTGGCTGCCCCCTCCAAGATTCTCCACTCCTCCATTCTACTCTCTGATTTTTCCCTAAAATTGTATTAGATTTTAATATATCATCTAACATTATCCCAACCCAGAAAATGAGGAGACAGACTCAGAAAGGGGTTATAGTATTTCCCTACATTCACATAAAAGATCTATAATAACAGGAGTCACACTCAAGGTCACTGTGTACCTCCCATCTTCACCCCCTCCAACACCACCTCCCCCTTGTTTGGATTATCATATCTAATAACAGGTGACAATTATTGAGCCGCTTTGTACTCCCTGTACTGAATATATTGTATAGATGATCATGTTTAATTCTAGTAAATGTTAATGAATATACAAGAATTAATCAGGAGTCTAAAAGTTATCGAAAAAAAGATTTGAAAATGCTTTGTGAAGAATCTTAATATGGCAAAAGAAAATATTTCAAATAAAAAGCAGTATGCTTATTCTGCACAAATAAGCATTCCTGATGGAATAAGACCAACAGGAATCTCCCTTACATAGCTTTAGCCTTACTCTGGGTTTATGATATAATATATTAAGTAGCCATCAAGCAATGAAAGCAACTACTGGAACATAGCTTCTGCCCCTACCTCCACCCTCCACTTGTAAGCCAGCCTCCCTCAAGATCAATAAAGAAGAGAGGAAGAAAGGAAGAATTCAGAGCAGGTATTAAGGCTTGGAGGCAGATGACTGGAGAAAGAATCAAAGGCTCAATCAACGATGCTCAGAAGTGAAATATAGGAATTTTCAACACTAGTTCTCCATGATATTTCATAAAATTTATACACCAAATATAACTAATGTGTTATTGTTTAAATAGTCACCGTTTTATCTTTGAAAATGTACAAGAAAATATAAACTGACCTCTCTAGGTTTTCTCAGAGGGGTAGAAAAAATATTACATTAAAACACATAGATTTAGCACTCTGGGAGGCCGAGGCAGGCGGATCGTTTGAGCTCAGGAGTTCGAGACCAGCCTGAGCAAGAGCGAGACCCCATCTCTACTAAAAATAGAAAGAAATTATATGGACAGCTAAAAATATATATAGAAAAAATTGGCCGGGCATGGTGGCGCATGCCTGTGGTCCCAGCTACTCGGGAGGCTGAGACAGGAGGATCCCTTGAGCTCAGGAGTTTGAGGTTGCTGTGAGCTAGGCTGACGCCACGGCACTCACTCTAGCCTGGGCAACAGAGTGAGACTCTGTCTCAAAAAAAAAAAAAAAAAAAACACATAGAAAAGTGCCTACCACACTGGGAGTCATCAGCACAGGTTAGATGTTCTTATTTTCTATGTCACCCTCCCACAGTGACACCAACAGCTGTGCCGTGGCTATTTTAATAAAACTCCACTAATGACCCAGTGACGACTGTCTAAAAGGAAGGTGTTAGGGAAATAAAATTAAAAACAAAATTTTCTGCCAACCCAGAAAAATCTCTCCACAAATATAGAAAAGAAAGAAAGGTTTTATTGAGTAAGCATTAAACAAGAATGTGGTGCCCATCACAGCCAATCTGCTAAGAAACTGAAAAGACAGACAAATCTCCCCCTTTTATATGGCCAAGCAGATACAAGCCATTACATACCTGTTCTCAACATGAACAATAACTGGTCCTCAAGTAAGAGGACTTGACAGCACCATTTGTCACACAAAGTCCCTCTCAAATTCATTTGGTAATTGGAGTAACCATTTGTGTTGGCTAGTTGGCTTTACCCAAAGAAAAAATAAATTTCTTATATCTTTAGGATAAGTAGTAGTTTTGGAGCCAGACTCCCTCTGATGTTAGGCTCCTACCCTCCCAAGAGGTTGAAAAAAGGGGCACTACCTCTTTATAATTACCTTTCAAAAAGATAGTTCCCAGGTCCTTAAGAAAAACATTCTTGGGTCATAAATCTGATAAGAGCCTAATTTAGCTTTTAAAAATGCTTACATGTATTTTGAAGAGACAGAGAAAGACCTTAAAATTGTAAGTTTTCTAAAATAAATCCTCTAAGAAAAGAGAGAGGTTGAGTCTCTTCCTTTATTTTCATCAGGGAGAATTAAGCCTCTTATTTTTAAATTGTATTTGCCCTTACAAAGGGAGATATCTGGGAAGAATTTAAAAATCTCTCTGGTATCCTTCCCTGACTATCAATTATTTCCTAATGAGGAAAACCTACACAGACATAAACAAAGGAATTAGAGAAATTAGAAATTTCCAAGGAATGTATGGATAGTGGACATAGAGCATCTATTTTTTATTCAGTGAGAAGAGAACTATTACCACTGAAAATAAAAAATACTAAGTTGACATGATGTTAAGAGACAGTGTTCTATCAAAGGCCATATAAAAGTCAAGCTCCGACTTCATAATCTTCACAGGCTTTCTGAAGATATTTTGAAGGACACTGATATTGGTGTGTTAGTCAAATTGGGTAAGTAAATTTTGTTGCTTTAAAACTAAAGCCTAACTGTCTTCATCGCCCTTGTCCTCAGTGGGTATCACAGTGCTGTGATGACACTACCAGTGTGTGGTGGTGTCACTCCCCTAAGAAATGGCTGCATCACAGAGAATAGTTATTCCTGTAGAAATATGCTCAGAGGGAACTCTGAGATCCTTCATGATGAAAGTGCCTTGTAAATGTGAGATATCGCCACCATTATGAGTGAGATCTAACCCTGGACAACGTCATAAACTTAATAGTGAGAGTTAAACCACCATCATCTCCAAGTACTCCAGCCAATCTGTATTCTCATCATAGCTCAAAAATCATGGGCTATCATAAGCAGGATATCTGCCTACGACCCCAGGCTATGCTTTTCAGATCATTAAAACCACAGGACACTCTAGGCCTAGCTTATCCCTATCAAGTAGTAGATTTAAAGTACTATCCTTTAAAAATATATATATCAAAATGATTTTACAATCATTACTAAAAATCTGCAAATAATGCTGATACAGTGACATGTTCTAACACAATACTTTGGTTTTTCTTAATGTCAACTATAATAAAGTGAAATTCACTTCCCTTTAATAAACTTTATTTTTTTACTTCAAAAGAGAAACATTTTAAGGTTAGCAAGACGCTTGTGCCCAAAGCAATACTATGCCTAAAACAAAGAGATGATATATAAGATAATATTTCTACATTTTTAGGACTTTAAACAGATCAGCAGGCTTCCAGTCACCAGAAAGCAAAAACTACAACAAACACAGGTTATCTAATAAAGTGTACACTGCCAGAATTACCAAGCTGCCCGGTGACCTATAAAGTTCTGTACCTGGAACATTACTTTATTGCCTTTCCCAGCTTCCAAGCTCTACTCCTACCCAAGATTACAGGGTTAATAACTTTGTTCATAGGTTCTAGGGGAGCTTCAGTACCAGTAAAGTTGCAGTGAGAAAGTGCATTCTTTAGTTCCTTCTGCCTGATGAGAAGAGAATGATTTAAGCAAGGGCTAGATGAACATGGATTTCACTGGGAGAAAGTTACTTTGTTTCCAGGACAAGCTGTGATCTACCATGCACTCCTCTTTCTAACCCTTGCCAGCCACACCCAACCTACATCTCAGATCCTGTTCTATACCACTACACTCACTGCTTATCTATGCCTGTACTATCCCTCCACATTTCCACTCCAGATCAATTGGCACGAGCCATTTACAAGGGAAGCCAACATATCCACAGTAATCATCAGCTCCATATCACCCCAAAGAAACACAAAGACAGCTTTCTGCCTCCATGTGCATGGTTTTTTTAAATTAAA
The DNA here is from genome assembly GCF_041146395.1 of Eulemur rufifrons. Taxonomy (NCBI): domain Eukaryota; kingdom Metazoa; phylum Chordata; class Mammalia; order Primates; family Lemuridae; genus Eulemur; species Eulemur rufifrons. The sequence continues at coordinate 80,650,081 of NC_090984.1, forward strand.
AAATGGACAAAAACAAGATTTCCCAGGTAGAGAAAACCTCCCTGGTCAACAAAGTTCCATTCAAGATCCATATTGGTGTCTATCTATAGAATAGAAAATGACAGTCTGACCATTCAAACTCAAAATTCCATTCCTCAAAATTCCATTTCCTCCTGAGACAGTATAGCATTCTGATTAAGAAGATGCACTTGGGAATCTGACTGGTATGGGTTTGAAAGCCACTCCCAGACAGCATTACCTACATGGCCACGAGCAAGACACTACCTCACCAGCCTCAATCCACTCATTTGGTAGAATGCGGATAATGATCCGTGTCACTCCCACAGGGTGTAAAGATTCGAGGAAAGCACTTAGCATGAGGCCCTGCATAATATTAAGTGCTCTATAAATGTTAGCTGCTATTAGTAATATTACCATCAAGTGGCTCAGCTAGTGCCAAATATAATGAATGATCTCTTTTGTGAAATTTAACTTATAAATCTTAAAAGCTAGAAGGCCTCAAGCAATACCTGACTAGGATAGAGCCACACACATGAATTCATGACCTTCCGCCCCCAGCTTGAATCTCATTACCTTCAGCTGACAGAAGCAATGAAATACCCCAATTTCTTAACCAAACTTCACTATTCTTTATGAAAACCCAGTCTCAGACCTGACTGTCACCTCCCTTATCAAAGGCCCTCTATATACACAATTTTTTAGGGTATAGACATCAGGCAAACCCAGGTAAACACAATCCCATTATGCCACATTCTCCCAATGGTGCAATGAGGTCTATATAAGGTCTTCGAAGTTTTTAGTGGACTTCAGATCCACCACTGTAGGTCAACTCCTTGACTGTAACGACCATCTTGAGACCTTGCTTTAGGGCCACAGGTTGATTGTAAAACTCTTACCAGTAAGCACCCCATGCCCGGGAGGGAGTTTGGTGCAGTGGAAACCCCCTGCTCAGCATACCAGTCAATCTATTAAATTAAAAAGCTTCTGCACAGCAAAGGAAATAATCAACAGAGTAAATATACAACCTACAGACTGGGAGGAAATATTCACAAACTATACATCCAATAAATGGCTAATATCCAAACTCTACAAAGAACTCAAACAAATCAGCAAGAAAAAAACAAACAGCCCCATTACAAAGTGGGCAAAAGACATGAACAGAAGATTTTCAAAAGAAGATAGACAAATGGCCAACAAATGTATGAATAAATTCTCAGTGTCATTAATCATCAGGAAAATGGAAATTAAAACCATAATGAGATATCACCTTACCTCAGTTAGAATGGCTTTTACTTAAAAATCCAGAAACAGTAGATACTGGAGTGGATGCAGAGAGAAAGAAATGCTTATACACTGTTGGTAGGACTGCAAATTAGTACAACCTCTATGGAAAACAGTATGGATATTTCTCAAAGAACTAAAAGTAGACCTACCATTCAAATCTGCAATCCCACTACTGGTATATACCCAAAGGAAAAGAAGTCCATTTTATCAAAAAGACACCTGCACTCGAATGTTTATTGCAGCATAATTCACAATTGCAAAGATGTGAAATCAACTCAAGTGCCCATCAATTCATGAGTGAATTAACAAAATGTAGTATATGTATACCATGGAGTACTACTCAGCCATAAAGAGAAATGAATTAATGTCTTTTGCAGCAATTTGGATGGAACTAGAGACTGTGATCCTAAGTGCCGTATCTCCAATATTTCCATTATTTTCCAGTAATGTAAAAACAAACACCACATGCACTCTGTAATAATTTGGAACTAATTGATGTGTACGCATGGGCAGAGAAAGAAGTAAAAATCATTGGAAATCAAGAAGGGGAAAGCGGAGAGGAGGGGAGAGACAAAAATCTACCTAACAGGTACAATGAACACTATTTGGGTGATAAGCACACTTACAATGCTGATAAAGGATTATAAAAGCTTTCTGTGTAACAAAAACATTTGTACCCCCTGAATATTTTGAAATAAAAAAATTACTCAAAGAAGGTAATTCAAATACATTAACCTGGTTACAAAAGCAGAGTCAAGGAGAACACAAAGCTTTACAACCAGTCTCATACCAAAGAGCTTCAGAATAGAATGTCAGAAACTGAACCAATGTCATCTGAGTGACTGTAATCCCCGAAATGCCTATTTAGTGGGAGAAAGGATTATAAGGATCAAAAGTGGGATATCTCCATTGCCTTGGACACAGCCCACAGAGCCCTTAGTGAACTGAGTACACATTTTCTCACTAGCTTCACCACTCCTATTTTCTCCCCTACACCTTAAGGTCCAGTTTAACCAAATTAGTGAGTTTCCCTCTAATACCTTCAGGACTTCCTGAACAAACTTTTCCTATTAAAATTCACCAAATTCATATTTTTCCTTTAAAACTCAGCTGGAGTATCCCCATCCTACATGTTGCCTTTATCACAGCACTTTACATACTGTATTGTGATTGCAGGTTTGTATATTAATCTCACCCAGTAGAACTTAAGCCCTTAAGGGCAGGGACATCATAGTTCAATGCAGGTACACAGGGGATTCTCAAAAATTTTTTTTAATATTATGGATATTGCTATTCTTAATGGGAACTTCACAGCTCTTTTTATCTCTTGTATTTTTAATTAGTTATTACTTGTTTAAGAGAAAATTATTAGCTTAACGTTTTTTCCTATCTTCTTTATAACTAGTTTATAGAAATTTCTTACTGGTCATAATAGTTTCAACTGGTTCTCTTGGGTTTTTTAGACCAAAAATTCATATCATATGGAAATAATATTTTAATCTCTTATTTTCAAATATTGATATCTCTTACTTCTATTCCATAATTCATTTAATTGCCCATAAATTCAAAAATATGGTCAAATAATAATGGTGATTTCAGGACACTGTTTTATTTCTAATTTTAGGATAGCGACTCATATTTTTTGGTTAAATGTGATGTTGGCTATTCATCTTAAATAGTTAATTCAATTGAAAGATAAAATTTCTCAAAATAAAAAGCCAAATACACTCTCTTTAGAACAAACTTAAAATAAACATAGGGGCAAGGTGAATCAAGAAAATAGGAACAAAGAAAGCAGAAGGATAACATTAATATCAAAGTGGACACTGAGACAAAAAGTCTTAGCTGGTTTGTGTATATCTTCAGTGGTTTAAGATACTGAGATCCAAGCTAGGCTTCAAGGTCATAATTTCTTAGTGAAGGATTTTTATGGAAGCATTGTTCTGTTCCTTCCAAGCAGATAGTTAAAGGCCAAGACTGTGTTTTTTTTCTTCCTTGTATGACAAGGCCAAGATGGGGGGGTCTTGAGTTGTATTACTAGACTCCCCCTCCTCTTCCCTTAACCCATTATGTCCCATGCCCAGGAAGGAGTGGGCAGATGGATGAAAAAGTCTGGCTATAGCTACAATTGTTACACAGTTATCATATACTAATCCTATCCTACTACAACTCTCAACTTCTAAGTCTAAATTTTGATTCATCTCTTTGTTATCTAGGAAGGATATCCAGGTAGTAAATGTATTTATATTTAGAATACTTAAGCAAGTATACAAGGGCACATAAAATAAGATGAAATTAAAATAGAAATAGAGAAAGGAAAACAATGATAAAAGCATAAATTGGAACTAGAACTGAGAAATCGAAATGTATTAGATACCATATACTCTTTTTACCTACATTACTTAAAATTCAGCTGATATGCCAGAGAAGAAAACAGCAATGAATTTAAGAGATAGAATATATTTTCATTAGAGAACATTACAAGCAGAGAAAGTGGGTCTGCTCTACACAGTCTTCAGAGACCCGCACTACTTTGTCTACCTTGTGGTTCCATCATCCCAAAGGCATAGTCCACATGTACATAGTTCAAGATAGCACCTTACTACACTTGCATTCCCATTGCACGTTATCAATTCCACTCTATCTCATTAGCCATAATGCATTCACATTGCCACACCTAGTTGCAAGGAGGATTGGAAAACATAATCTTTACCTAGGTATCCATGTCCTTTGCTAAAAGTTCTATCATTGTATAAGAAGGGAAGGGAAGAACAAATATAGTGTACAACTAGCTGCTTTGATCTCATTACAGTAAGCCTCAAATATATTTGACTCTTAACATTCTTACAATCAACATAAAAAGAAAATCCATTAATGATACTCTTTAAATGTAGAATTGTAAGGATGATATTAGAAAGCTATTAAAATAATTTTTTTTAAAAAGAGAAGCCATTGTAGTTGTATAATTCATGGTGAATGTAAGATAGAAAATGGGTAATTTTCTTAGAGGAATTAACAAGGCTTTTGGTAGGAAGACCAAACTAGAATTTTTCTAAAGTAGTACATGTCCTGAAATTTTGTATATCAGTCATAGTCTCCCTGTTTCCCTTATTCATGAACTCCAACCTGGAAAAACAAGGAATTCAGAGGCCATGATTTTTTCCCCAAAATACTCTTTAAATACCACTACATGGTATTTGGTGTTCTGAAAAAGAAATTTGATGTCAAACTCATTTTTATTCCTTTGGTTATGTGCTTGGATAGGCAAAGAAATTTGATTATATTTTTTACTGGAGTAAGTCTAAATACAGGATTTATTTTCTTTAATTATGCATTGATTATAGTGAAACTTCATTCCCAAACTCAAATCTTTTAGTTCACAAAAGTTTCTTCTGTTACTTGATTATTTACTCCACATTAATTTTTGTCTTATTCTTCAAGAATACTTATTAAATATCCATGGCTTGAATTTCCATACCTGTTTTATTATCTTTTATCATAGTTATCTCTTTAATTTTTTCCTTTGCATTAGGATGATATTTCTCTAGTTTTTCCTCCATACCCTGGTGTCAATTTTTCACTAAATGCAAAGTTACTTAGTATAAAGTTATTTATGTTTATAGTCATATCCCTTATGATTTCCAACTTTTAGCATTATAAAGAACCAGCTTTATGTCATGTAATATTATCTGGCCTAAATTTCACTTTGTCCATTATAAAAATCACAATCCATGCTTTTGTCTTGATTTCTGTAATCATTTTGGTTTTTTTCTTCAACCTCTTTCCTAGGATAGGGAGAGAAGTTCTCAGATCTTTTTCTTATTGGAAATGCTACCAAAGGTGTTTACTAACTGTTAATCTTTCATTCCAATATGTTTAGAGATAATCAACCAACCCACCAACCAAGCAGTATTTTTTGAGCATCTGCTATCTCTCAGGGACTGTACATTTATCACTTCGAGTGAAACAATAAAGACATGGTCTCTTCTTCTATGGAGTTTACAATCTAGTAGCAAGCAAGATGTATCAGAATCTCATGCCAAAGAGGAAGCATAGGGTGTTTGTTATTGGAAGTCACATGGCAAGGGACTTGATCTAGGCTAGATGTTGGGAAGATACCTGCCTTAGGAAGTGGCACTTAGGTTAAGACTTGAAAACTAAATAGGAGTTAAGAGTTAGGCTGCAATAAAAATAATAATAATAATTAAAAAAAAAGAGTTAGGGAGTCATTTGGGTCCAGGGATGGAAGGTGAAAGGGGAGGAGAAAGAGGTAACTGGATTAGGGAGATTCACATACAGAAGCTGGCCCTGAGAGGAGAAAGCATGGCACCCTGAAGGCAATTCTTCCAGATGGCTAGAGCTTGGAGTGTGAATGGTCAAGAACAAATTGTATCTGGGAATAAGCTATGCCTACCTTTGTAAATGTGTGGTGGAGGTCGAGAGCAGCAATATGATATGACAGTGAACAGGTGGCTCTTAGGCCATCCATCCCTGAGATCTTGTAATATGTTCTTACCCTAGTTAAGTCAGCCAGTGCCAACTGACGAAGGCTAAGTCATAATCCCAAAATTTTCTAACAGGGATAGTCAATCCCTGAGACAAAGATGTCACAACAATTACCTGAGAAAATCTGTGGCCACATTATGCAACACAAATGAATTTTGATCTGTAGGTGCTCAGGAAATACTAGTTGGTTGGGAAGTTGGTTTATTGTCTCCAAATACATAGACATGAAAAAGCTAGCAATTAAAATACACCATGGGTTAAATTTCAATTTAATTGCCAGACCCATCTAAGACCTTTAACATTAACATGAAAAATAAAGTTGGTTACAACTGTAATATATGCATATTTTACAAAAGATTAAGAGAAGCTGTAGTCCTTTCAACAGTCACAATACTTTATCTTCAATGGCTCACAAGGATCATTAAGGATTAAAAAGAAAGATGGTGGTCAAATGTCAGTGCTTTCTTTCCAAATATGAACAGAGGGCGCAACAGTGTGATTCATTACAAGTGAAATCAAAGACGTTGAGGACTGAATGCACCATGTGAATATCAGACTAATCCTCTTTGTGCCACTGAGGAATGCTGACTGGCCTCACTTAACCTCACTGTGTCTCCATTTCGCAATCTGTAAAACAGGGTTAATAGTTTTAACCCACTTCTCAGAGATAGTAGGTGGATTAACTGTAATAACAATAAACTGATTAAAAACACAAATCATGAGAATGTTTTAACAAGTGCTATAATTACTCATAGTAAGAAATGTGAATTTCTTCTCTAGAATTGTTCCAAATGCTTCTGCTAATAATTTATTAGAAGAAAAATACATTGTGACCTTCCCTTTCAGTGACTAAAGATATTCTCTGGAGTGAGTCTTTTTTTTTTTTTTAATAAAAACTTAACTTTTTTTAGGTATAAAAAATGACTTTGATCCTATCTCAGCCCAGTGATTCAATGGATGGCAACTCCGCCAGGAAGATTTAAGAGCTCTGTCCTCAACTTACAAGGCTCCACTGAAAAATACTCATTTAGCAGTTTGAGAGTTACCTTGACCTAGAATTTATGCCAGAAACAACAAGGGCATAAAGATAAAACCATGTTAGCTCACTAATCAAAATAAACTTATCCTAGACAAATTTACTGAATAAACATAAAGCAAACCAATTCAATTGTCTGCCCAAACTTAACAATTATAAGAGTATAAATACCACATACCTAAATATTCTTAAGATAATTAAGTATATTATTTCTTCAGAGATTGGAATAACAGGAAAACACTAAAGGTCATTGTCAGGTACTCATCTTGACACTTACTAGTCAACCTGCATTTGCACTTTACAGAAATATTCACATTTCTATAGCATCCAGAATGCTGAAATTCTGGAGCCGAGAGTCAGTTAAGCAAACATTAAGTGAATCCAAAGCTGTACAATAGATAGCAGTGTTAAATCCTGGCAGACTACAATTTATTAACACCCACAAATAGATTACTTCTGTTGAAGTCAAACAGCCTGGAAAAAAATGGATTTTCTATAATCCAGCTACCCAGTTTCCTTTCAATTGTTGAAAAAGTACAACTTCCACTTTATGACATGACCACATTTTTTCAACTAGAGGGCAAGAAATAAATCACACTGTATATTATGAGGGTAGAATCCCAAGATGAGGGGATCATAAATCCCACCTCCAAAAAGGTTGTAAACCCTCCCATTCCATAATAGAAGTATGCAGAACAAGACTTCTGCCTATATTTTTTTTTTTTTTTTTTTTTTGAGACAGAGTCTCACTTTGTTGCCCAGGCTAGAGTGAGTGCCGTGGCATCAGCCTAGCTCACAGCAACCTCAAATTCCTGGGCTCAAGCGATCCTCCTGCCTCAGCCTCCTGAGTATCTGGGACTACAGGCATGCGCCACTATGCCCGGCTAATTTTTCTATATATATATTTTTAGTGGTCCATATAATTTTTTTTCTATTTTTAGTAGAGATGGGGTCTCGCTCTTGCTCAGGCTGGTCTCGAACTCCTGACCTTGAGCGATCCACCCGCCTCGGCCTCCCAGAGTGCTAGGATTACAGGCGTGAGCCACCGCGCCCGGCCGACTTCTGCCTATATATGTGGCCGCATGACATACACAAAGTAGGTCAGAGAGTTCCCAACATAGCAGTTAGCTAAACAGTGTTTCCAAGGTCACAAAATAACACTACTTCCTATTTCCCTCCTTTCCAATCCAGTGAGAGAGACAACTACCTAATTATACTAATGTATACTTCCTTCTGGAGATATTCCAACCTATTTTGGTGAAGGATTTTTTCAATGAGAACTTGAAATTTGGAGAGGGAAATAGAAAATGAACTGAATGAAGCACAAAGCAAAAGTACTGGATTGTTTTCAAGGTGTAACATTTATTATTTTTTAAGTTTTTACCTTTAAAAATATGTCAAAATAAAGCTTTTAAGTTATAAATAGGTAGGTAATGTTGCCCAAAAATGCTAGATTCCTCTACTTAGGTATAATTATTGTTCTAGAATAACTAGAGTCAAATCAGGTGAAATTTTGAATAAGAGTAACATCAATCATGAAATAAAATTGTATTCTTGCTGTTCAGGCTAGATATCCAAGAATAATGAAAATTTGAAGAGAAATGGAAAGGTTTAGATTAGTTTGAACTACTCATAAAATTTAAGGAAGTAAAGATAAGTCTTTTTAATAAAAATAGAACAACCTTTCCACTGGTACTCAAACAATACCAGATGGTCTAACATTGGTACAAACCTACCCTCCACATACATCTTGGAGAGGAATTTTTACATTCACTGGGCCAATTTAAATAATATAAATGGATATAGGCAGTGAAAGCAGAACGTAGATCAGAAAAACATCCAGGTTCAATATCAAGGATGGAATTAGCATAATATTAGACTGTCTCTGTGCTTCAGACTTTCTATTCTGTCCTCAGAATGCTTAGCCAGTGTTTGTTCTGAGGTTCATGCTACAAGATCCATCAAGAAAAAAAAAATCCAAAACGAAAAACCTTACAATTTTACTAGGGGAATGTTTGACTGTAGTTTTCCACTATGTAAGTGTGAAAGTGTGTTAGCAAATATGATAGAAATGCTAATTAGAACAGTAAGGCAATTTTTTCAATGCAAAATGAACATAAAAATAGGCATTACAGGCATTGTAACATTGAAAGTTCTTAAATCAGACTTTGAAAAAAATTTGAAAAAATTTGAAAAAAAAAACCATGATGCATTATTTCCTTTATTTATAACTATGCTAAATGCATTATTAATTTGGTATTCAGGCTAGATATCCAAGAATAATAAGTTGGATATTCATTCCATTGCTCACCAATGAATAACCAAAAACCACTGGGAATACCAAAGAAGAAACCCCATGGTAAATGATTTCTATCTTCTAATTTTGATTTCTATAATAATATGCAATAGCAAGAGGTGTTATCCATGAAAATCAAAATCTGAGTCTCCCTCTGCCCTGTCCAATGTAAAATATATTTCCATGTTCAGTTCTCAGCGTGGTAGAAATGAACAAGATAAGCCTCTCCTGCCCTACCCCCACATAGAAACTTGGTGAAGTTTAAAAACTAGAATTTCAAAAGAAAACAGAAATGCTTTGTGCCAGAGGAAGGATTAGTATAAATTTTTAAATTCTGGTTCTTAAAAGTTTATTACAGATACTGCTGTTTTCACTATTTCAGCTAAAGGAATTCATAAAAGAAAGACCCTAATTTTGAGTATTCTTATCGGTTAGCTGTGAGTTCAATGTGATTGTTGTAGGGGTTATAATTTGATTCCACAATTTACTCTAAAGTTTAAGTAAGCCATTCTTTGTGGACATAGTAAATATAATCATGTATTTCAGTCAACGAAAACCAAAAAGAAAACACACTCTCTTGCCTCCCTCCTTTTGACAAGTTCACACCCTTCTATCAACTATCAAGGAAACTTATTTCTTTAAAAAAAAAATCAATGTACTTCTTTTAAAGTACTAATATTATATAAGTTAATATTATGTTTTCCTCCTGTAACATATTTATGGAATAAGTTCCAATTCATTACAAATTTTTATAACCTCATCATTACATTGCCAGTTGCTACAAATATATGCCAATTATTTCCTCCATGAAAATAAATGTGCTAGAGGTAGCTCATTATTATAGTCCTGCTCACACACACAAAAAAATGGCCAGTTCCTTTCTCTCATCCACCTAATCAGAACCACTTACAATGTTGACAGGGGAGGCCAGTCCTTCACACTTCTAGACTTATAAATATGCTCATAAACCAGAGATCCCTTAATAACTACCATTTCTTGAGCAGTCTGATGGCTATTTACCACGTTGGGTCAATTCACTGTCCTGCTCTGCCCTTCTGGGGCCTAGGAAGTTGACCTCTATGGGCTGCATGATCCAGGTTCTAAGCCTTTGGTTTCTGGTTCATTCTGGCCCATGGGAGGCATCCACAGAAGATCAGAAGGCAGGAAGAGACACATAGGGGATTTCTTCTCTGTTCTCTCCCTGCTTCTGTGCAAGACTCTGGCAGTGGATGCTTTCCTCCAGGGCCACAGCTTTGTCCTACAGTCCAAACTCTCAGCAGGTTCTGATAATGACATCCTACTGTTGCTAGTCTCTGACTATTTCACTATCTCCCCTTTGCTCCCTTAACCTTGCCCACACCTTTGCACTTGGTCTCTTTGTTAATATTTATTCATTTAGACCACTTCTCATAGGCATAATTCTAAGATAGCCCAAAGATTTCTGACCACTTTTTTGCACACTTTATATAATCGTCTCCCCTCATGTGGCTAAGTGTGGCCTAATCAGGTGAGCTCTTTCAAAAAAGGGTCTATGGGTCAGAGAAGGAACAAGTCAGAGATACTCAAACCATAGCAGATATTCTCCTGTCAGCCCTGAAGGAGCAAACTGCCAGATTGTTGGAAAGGCTACCTGGCAGGGAATGGCAGGCAGTGTTGAGAAGCTAAGAGTGGTCCCAACTGATGGCCAGCAACAAAATGGAACCTCAGTCCTACAATGACAACCCAAAGCTTGGAAGGGGATCCAAGCTCCAGATGAGATTGCAGCTGGTCAACACCTTGATTTCAATTTTGTAAGACCCAGAGCAGCAGACCTAGCTGACTCATGCCCAGAATTCTGTCCTACAGAAACTATGGGAGGTAGTAAATGCGTGTACACCATTATTACACAACTATGTTTGTGGTAATCTATTACACAGCAACAGAACATAAATGCAACACCTACCATGAATTCTGCTTAGACTCTGACATGAGCATTATATACAGTAAGAAACCATTTCTTTAAATTCTCATAAGAACTCTGTGAAAATTACTATAAGTTCCATTTTAAAGATAAGGAAAATGAAGGTTAGGTCACTTGCCCAAGATCATGCAGATCTTGGGCAAAGAACAGAGAACAGCAAAGAACAGAGCAAAGAACAGAGCCCAACTAAAGCCCAACTAAAACTTATGCTTCTTTGAAGCCAGAGTCTCTTCTATAACTTCTATTACACACCACCTCCACCCTTAGAAAGAAAGAAGTCCAACATGGTTTTTTTTTTTTATTCTTATTTTGTTTTGCTCTGTTTTTCTGTAAGTTTCTATGGTACATATCACATGTGTTGAGAGAAACCAACTTAGCTACCTGAGCTAAAAATACAACAATGGTAGGGGCTCAGGCCAAAGGCTGGACTTGTGGGTTATCAAGGTGACATGTAGGGGTTTCCACCCCGTAGAAATACTCATGTGAAAAATATCAAATAGACCAGTAGGACTTTATTGGATAGTATGCAAGCCAGGTAAACAAAGAAAAGACAGACCATAAAAGCTTAAGTTGAACTTTAAAACTATAAATGATTGTATATCTTGGAATACTAAAAGTAAACCTTCATCAAATAAAATAAATTCTCTTCCTCACAAAGTGATTTACATACCCTTAATTAGCAACCATGCCAAGAGCTGTTCTAAGGCTTACATATATTAATGCATAACATATTTATGCAGAAATCAAAAGTTTTATCATTTATATGAAACTTGAAAATACAAAATATATCCATGCTTACTGCTCATTCATCCTGGAATTCCATGGTCCTTGCCACACATATAAAAGATAATATGTAAGATAATGTCTGTATTCCTACGACTTTCATGAAGTGCAACATTTTCCTCAGATTATACTTGGAACCAGTCATTGTACTTAAATTTGCTTTTCAACTTACCAAAAATTTAACTCTTTTTTTCCTGAGGCAAATACAACGATCATTACTCCTAAGGATTTGTAGTTGTATCTGGATAGATTTAGCAACAGAGGGGGAAGGAAGGGCTAGCTTACTCCTACTAGGAACCAGTCACCTCACAATTTACAAGGGTCTAAAACTTGTAAGTCTCTAGAACTTGCATGTCTACAAAATTTTACCCAAATTCTCTTATTTCAGCAACTGACATATTAGTAATACACTATTAAGCAGTTGCTATTGGACTATTTCTTTTAGAATCTTTATTTAAAGTAATAATTTTTGGAATAGAGTGGGACATAAAATTAGAGACTGGATGACATCCATAATGTTGAGACAGGGTAGGATAAGAAGAGGTAGATTCCCAAATGTCAATATTCTGTCCATTGTAACCAGCGGGGCCAGGAATCTACAGCTCAGGTAGTCTAGCCTAATGCCCATATAATTCATCTTAGACCTATCAGAGTCCTGCTTGCAAATAATAATATAATCATATTTATGTCTACCAATATTAACCACAAGAATCATCCAGTACATTCACATAAGTCATATTCCAAGACATTGTGACTCCTTTTAAGTTCTTTTGATGTAAATATTCAAATATGTCACCTTCATAAGTACATGACATAAAATCACCCAAATGTGTTAACTTTATGAGGATCGTATTCAGTACTTTCAAATATAAGGATCTAGATAGAGCAGACTTTTGTTTAGTTTTTGTTCTCATAGTGTATGGCACTGTGAATGTTTTTTAAAGCAGTCAAAGTTTAGTTTCTCTTGCTATGACACCTCATTCTGGGGTGAAATCTATTTTTATATTTATCTATTTTAAAAGTTTATTATGCAAATCGATTATAGAGTGAAGTTGCAGAGGGCATGCTTAACTAACTGAAGGGAACCACATGTTTAAAGGATTTAGCACTTTGTTATCATCTTTTCTGTGAAAATAATAGAGTTACCAGTTTATTAAATACAAACGCTAATGTTTTGCTTTAGTAGTTAATTTCATGTGCTTAAAAGAAATCATTCTTTTTCTCTTTTCCATTCCAGAAAGGAATGAGAACTAATTTTCCATATATTCTACAGCTCAAACTTTTTAAAAGATATCCACTCCTTAAAGTTTGTCTGCATTAGTGAGTTTGTATTGTCTTGAAAATTGATTTCTTAACTTTATTTGAATGAGTTATGACTCTAAATATTAAAAAATCTTTGTCTTCCTCAGGCATCTCGATAACTTGCAAGTTGTACAGTTCTGGTTCAATATCCTTTTTCTTTCCTCCTATTCCTGTCACTGTTTCAAAATTAGGTGAATGGCTGGCTAACTCCTTTCATAAATCAAATAACATTCTTCCCGTGGTTTCAATAGAGTAAGTCAAGCTTCAGAAACTGGTGCAGATACTTACAGTAGCACTGTTCCGGGACCCCAAGGAATGAAAGACTTTATGAAATTGGTCTATAAAAGTCACATCCCTACTCAGCATAATCACAAGCTCTGCTGCAGTTGCAAACAATGGTACGTTTGAGTTCTAAATCAGTCCTTCAATTATCAGAGCTGTCACTCCTTCTCCTTGACGGTTTTTCTACCCTAGCAAAATCCCAGTTGCTATTGCTATTGCTGCAAAGTTCCTAAATTCTTACTCTTAGAATTTTTTCAGAGAACAGTAAGTTTTCATGAAGCAATGACTCTTGGTGAATGCCCTCTCTCTGCAATATATTCAACTTCTCCCTCTGTCCTGGATCTGCCTCTATAGAAATTTAAACATCCTAAAGGCACTCTAAGTTAAAAAAAAAAAAAAATTCTTCCTCACACATACATAGACCTTCATCTCGTTTTCATTTTCCAGCCAAATTTCGCTTTATCCTTTTCCTCTTGACCCATTAATTTTGTCCCCTTCCTCCACTGCTTTCCTGAAACAATACTTGCTAAGGTTACCACTGATCTCCACATTGTTCGAGCCAAGTATGTGTCTCAGTCCTCATTTTATTTACTCTCTCCAAAACATTCTTCTTGAAATTGGCCTTCCTTTGGCCTCTGGATCACACTCTCCTGGTTTCCTTCTTCCCCCTCTACCATCAATCCCATACTTATTTGTGGGATCATTCTGGTCTGCCAGCCATGAAATGCTGACAAAGGACAAAAGACAGAAGTCCTAGGGCTGATCTTTGAGAATCATCTTTGGAATCTCCCTCTTCAAGTCTGCTTAATTTTGCCTCCTGAACAGTTTTGAAATCCATCTCCTTCTCCCCTCTCCATTATCACCACCTCTCATCCAAGCTGCAGTCGTCCTTCCCTGGACTGCACAAGTCCCCTACTGGGTCTCCTCCTGTGCTCTGGTCTCCTATCTGATGTTTCCCACAATGAGGCCAGAAGTGTCCTTTAAATATACAAATCTGACCATGGCATCTTGCCCCGTTTACTTAAGCTTTTCTATGGCTTACTATTGCTTTTAGGATAAGGGCCTTTCAATGACCTCCAAGTTTTTTAAATTTGTGGTCTCCAACCCCTGGTCTGCAGCCTGTTAGGAACTGGGCTGCACAGCAGGTGGTGAGCAAAGCAGGAGGCTCCTGAGCAGAGCTTTATCTGTGTTTACAGCCACTCCCCATTGCTTGCATCACTGCTTGAGCTCTGCCTCCTGTCAGATCAGCAGCGGCATTAGATTCTCAAAGAAGCATGAACCCTACTGTAAACTGCGCATGCGAGGGACCTAGGTTGTGTGCTCCTTATGAGAATCTAATGCCTGACGATCTGAGGTGGAGCTGAGATGGTGATGCTAGTGCTGGGGAGCAGCTGCAAATACAGATTATCATTAGCAGAGAGGTTTGTATAATTATTTTATCATATATTACAATGTAATAACAAAGTGCACAATACATGTAATGCACTTGCATCATCCTGAAACCATCCCCATCCTCCTCAGTACCCTCCCACTCCCACCCCCACCCCCACCCCCGTCCATGGAAAAACTATCTTCCATGAAACTGATCCCTGGTGCCAGAAAGGTTGGGGACCATTGATTTAAATGATCTGCATGTTCTGTCTGCTGCTTACCCATTCTCATCCTGTACCATTCTCTCCTTATTTATACTCCTGTGGTTCCTTGAAAAGTAAATATCCTTCTATGGTCTTAGCAACTGCTCTGTGCTCTGTAAAGAAGTGTTCACCCCTCAACTCTATCTTTACAATAAAACTGATTTCTGTCTCTCTCCACCCGCTCTAACCATTACACCAAAACATGCCCTCCTCTCTCCCCTTCAGTGTATGATCTACAGCCTGACTTTTTGCCTACCTTGTTGAATACAAACTACTCTTGGGAGCCTCAAAACCCTCTACGGTAGAACCCCAACCTCTGTATTTGCTGGAAACCCTCTCTGGCTGTCAAGTCTGTTAACACATGTGCACAAACACATGCACATATGTACCCCCCACCCCCACTTCCCTCACAATTCCAGCTCTGTGCCTTCACCTCTGTGCTCTCTCTCCCTGCCACGTCTGCACCCTCTCAGTCTACCCAAAAACCTGTGCCCAAATTCCATAACCTGGCTGACATCTATCTCATCAAGCGTGTGTGAGTGCCCAAAACACACCCTATGTGTTCTTAGCCCTGAACTTCTATAGCAGAGATGTCACACAATTCAATTAAAAGAAATCCAACTGTGTAGGCCCCATTAATTTTTTTATAACAATGGCAAGAAACTTACCTTATTAGCTATTCAGACATATGGATCTAAAAGCAATCCCAGAAAGAGTCAGCTTTATTCAGATGTAAGTGTTAATCTAGGCTTAAGATTAATTATTGATCATATTTTTACTTGGTGAAAACACTGGCGTTTAACAAACTGAACTATTCTTTAAAACAATGAGATATTTTCAGCCAAGAAGTATCTAAATTCCAACTCCAGATTTTCCTCACCCAGGGATGCTTTTCAGTTTCTCTTCCAATAGCTTCATAAAAGAGAATATATTTTTGCAGTTTCATGGAGACAAACAGAAACATTGTCCAGGGATTTGCATATCAGGGATTTTCAGGAGAGTTCTAAGACTGATATTCTCATTTCTAAAACTTCAGAATGCTTCTGGGTGAACGCAGTTTGTTTTCAACTCATTCAATATTTTCGAAACTAAGTATCCCTCGCCACTCTCTTCCACACCCAAGCCTTTTCTAAGCTGAGCATCCAAAGTTCATAAAATATCTGCTCCTTGGTCAATTGAGGAATTTCTGAAATTAAGGTGGTATTTCAATGCTGCCAATAATTGCAATCACCTGCCAAGATGTGGGTAGCTGAAATACTCAGCTTTTAATAGACTTACAAATAGGCAAAAGGCAAACCGTGAAAACATCTTAGGGTTTTTTTTCTTCCAAAAAAAAAAAAAAAGGCACTAATAAACATAGATGCTCTTTTAATAAATGTTTCCTGACATGCTATTTCCTGTATCTTTCAGTGATAAATATATGCATCAAGTCACTTACTGACAAGTGCACATAACAATTTAGTGCATAACATCTAACAAGGAAAATCCAATAACTCACAAAACCATCAGGGGAAAAAATATAATTAATTCTGTTGCAGAGTGAAAATCTTGTGTATTTTTATTGTTAATCATCCATCACTACTAGCCTGGCATATTATGCCCATCATAACTTTCTGGACTTGGGACTTTTGTTTTTGATTGGCTAAGTCATGGTCAAAAGAAGAAACAATAAGAAAAATTCCCTAGAAACATCTGCACAAAAATTTTCATTTTTTTCCATTTATTATAAAATAGGCAAATAAAAGAATAATGAGAAGCTATTTGCTTTTTTATATCTTATTTTCATAAAAAGCTGCCTATAGTCCTTACTGAAGCTAACACTATTCACCAACTGGAAATTGACTTAATTTTGCTCTATTTCTACTCTGACAGGATACTCTACTATATTAAAGAGACTTGTTGAGTTTTTATACTTTAGTGTTAAAAAATTATATGCGCGCATGCGCACACACAGATACCTGCCACACTCTGACCCAAATGGCTAGAAATTGTGAGCTGGTGTTGTTATATTTTAAAAAAACAAGACTATCTGCTAGACTTAGAGTATATATTGTATATACTATACATACACTACATATATACCATATATAGTATATGATATATGCTATAGTATATATGGTATATACATACTATATATACCCACACGCATAAATATATGAGTTCGGTAATTTTTTCTTTTTCTGTATATGACATTTTAAAGATCCTATCAATTTCTCAGCAATGAAAGTTTTCTTTTCTTAGAGAAGTTCCCCTTCATATTGTTTTGTTTTTTTTTTTCCCAAGTCTCTTAGGTGAATTTAGACAACGAAGAGGATAAGACAAGCCAACCCATGGTGCAGGGACTTATTAAGTGTTTTCAAGTATATGAAGATTATGAGAATAGTCCTATCTTCTCAAGAATCAAGTAAGATAAAGGAATTTACATCACTTTAAGAGTGTTTCAAAATGGCTAGAAGAGAGGATTTTGAATGTTCTCACAACAAAGAAATGATAAACGTGTGAGATGATGAATATACTAATTACCCTAATTTGATCATTACAATGCATACATGTATCCAAACATCACACTGTACCCCATAAATATGTACAATTATTATGTAGCAATTAAAAACAAAACTTTTAAAAGTGTTTTAATGACGATATTTCAAACTACAGAAAAATTTTCGTATGTATAAATACACATGCCTCTTCTTTTTATTTGTATTTTGATAAAGATAACAAGTGGGTTTTGGTTACATGGATGAACTCTATAGTGGTGATATCTGGTTTTTTGCACCTGTCACCTGAACAGTGTACACTGTAGCCAATAGGCACTTTTTCTTCCTTCAGCCCCTTCTCACTCTCCCCTTTCTGAGTATCCATTGTGACACTCCGTATGCCCCTGCATACCCTGTAGCTTAGCTCCCACTTATAAGTGACAACATGCAGTATTTGGTTTTCCAGTCCTGCAATACTTCACTTAGGATAATGGCCTCCAGTTCCATCCAAGTTGCGGTAGAAGACATTATTTCATTCTTTATTGTGGCTGAGTAGTATTCTCTGGTGTATACATACTACGTTTTCGTTATCCACCCCTCAATTGATGAACACTTAGGTTGATTACATGTATTCTCACTTGTGAATTGTGCTGCAATAAATGTACAATTGCAGGTGTCTTTTTGATATAATGATTTCTCTTCCTTTAGGTAGATACCCAGTAGTGGGATTGCTGAATCAAATAGATCTATGTTTAATTCTTTGAGGAAGCTCCATACTATTTTCCATAGAGGTTGTACTAATGTTCTCCCCAACAGTGTGTAAGCTTTTCCTTTTAACCACACCTGTGCACCTGCACCAACATCTGTTGTTTTTTGACTTTTAATAAAAGCCATTCTGACTGGGGTAAGGTGGTGTGTCATTGTGGTTTTAATTTGCATTTCCCTGATGATTAGTGATGTTGAGCATTTTTTCATATGCTTGCTGGCCATTTGTATACCTTCTCTTTAAAAATGTCTATTCATGTCGTTTGCCCACTTTTTAATGTGATTTTGCAGAGGGGGGGATTCCTTGCTGATTTGCTTGAATTCCTTATAGATTCTGGATATTCATCCTTTGTTAGATGTATAGTTGGCAAACATTTTTCCCATTCTGTAGGCTGCCTATTTACTCTGTTCATTGTTTCTTTCACAGTGCAGAAGATTTTTAGTTTAATTAAGTCCCATTTGTTTACTTTTATTTTTGTTGCATTTGCTTTTGGGATCTTAATTATGAATTCTTTGCCTAGGCCAATGTCCAGAAGAGTTTTCCCTGCATTTTCTTAATTTTTATTGTTTCAGGTCACACACATAAGTCTTTGATCCATCTTGGTTAATTTTTGTATATGGTGAGAGATAAGGATCCAGTTTCATTCTTCTGCATGTGGCTATCCAATTCTCTCAGCATCATTGAGTAGGGTGTCCTTTCCCCGGTGTATGTTTTTGTCTGCTTTATCAAAGGTCAGTTGGTTGTAGGTATTTGACTTTGTTACTGGGTTCTCTATTCTGTCCCATTGATCTATGTGTATAGTGTTATACCAGTACCATGATTTGGTTACTATAGCCTTGTAGTATAATTTAAAGTCAGGTAATTTGATCCCTCTGGATTTATTCTTTTTGCTTAGGATTGCTTTGGCTATTTGGGCTCTTTTTTGGTTCCATATGAATTTTAGGATTTTTTTTTTTCTAATTCTGTGAATAATGAAGTTTGTATTTTAAGAGGAATTGTATTGACTCTGTAGGTTGCATTGGACAATATGGTCATTTTCTCAAAATTGATTCTTCCAATCATGAGCATGGGATGTTTTTCTATTTGTTTGTGTCTTCTATAATTTCTTTCACCAATGCTTTGCTGTTCTCCTTATAGAGATCTTTCACCTCCTTTGTTAAGTATATTCCTAGGTTTGTTTGTTTTTTTTTTTTTTTAAGCTATTGTAAATGTAAATGAGACTGATTTCTTGATTTGATTCTCAGCTTGGTTGTTATTGGTGCATAGAAGTGCTACTGATTTAGGCACATTGATTTTGTAACCTGATACTTTACTGAACTTATTCATCAAATCTATGAGTCTTTTGGAGGAGTCTTTAGGATTTTCTAGGGATAAGATCATATCATTGGCAAACAGAGATAGTTTGACTTCCTCTTTTCCAATTCAGATGTCCTTTATTTCTTTCTCTGGCTAAAACCTCCAATACTGTGCTGAATATAAGTGGTGAAAGTGGGCATCTTTGTCTTGTTCCAGGTCTTAGCTTTCAACCAACAAAAGCTTTCAACTTTTCCCCATTCAGTATGATGTTGGCTGTGGGTTTGTCATATATGGCCTTTATTAATTTGAGGTATGTTCCTTCTATGCCTAGTTTGTTGAGGGTTTTTATCATGAAGGGACGCTAGATTTTATTGAATGCTTTTTCTGGATCTATTGAAATGATCATATGGGTTTTTTTTAATTCATTTTATGTGGTGAATCACATTTATTGACTTGTCTATGATGAAACATTCTTGCATCCCTGAGATGAAACCCACTTGATTGTGATGAATTATCTTTTTGATGTGCCGTTGGATTGTTTGCTAGTATTTTGTTGAGGATTTTTACATCTCTGTTCATCAGGAATATTGGTCTGTAGTTTTCTTTTTTGTTGTGACCTTTCCTGGCTTTGGTATCAGGGCGATACTGGCTTCATAGAATGAGTTAGGGAGGATTCTCTCCTTGATCTTTTGTAACAGTTTCAGTAGAATTGGTATCAGTTCTTTGAATGTCTGGTAGAATTCCAGTGTGAATCCATCTGATCCTGGGGTTTTTTGGTTTGGGGGGGAGGTTTTTTCATTACTGATTCAATCTCACTACTCATTATTGTCACCTCATGACCTGCCTTAAAGTACCTGTAAGCATTGTCCCTATGCACACACCATTATTAAATCTTATTAAAGAATAATTTTTACTCAAAAACACTAGAAACAATCTGCTACAACTGAATAGAAAAACAGCAAATAAGAAATGTCCCAGAATATGAAAGCAAAGCCAGAAAGTTTTTCATGCTCTGAACTGATTTTTTTTTTTTGAGACAGAGTCTCACTTTGTTGCCCAGGCTAGAGTGAGTGCCGTGGCATCAGCTTAGCTCACAGCAACCTCAAACTCCTGGGCTTAAGCAATCCTACTGCCTCAGCCTCCCGAGTAGCTGGGACTACAAGCATGTGCCACCATGCCTGGCTAATTTTTTTAATATATATTTTTAGTTGGCCAGATAATTTCTTTCTATTTTTAGTAGAGACGGGGGTCTCGCTCTTGCTCAGGCTGGTCTCGAACTCCTGACCTTGAGCGATCCACCCGCCTCGGCCTCTCAGAGTGCTAGGATTACAGGCGTGAGCCACCGCGCCCGGCCTGAACTGATTTTTTAAAAAGCCACCCAACCCCAGAAGAAAGTTTATTTAAATTAGATTTTAATATTTCTCAAATGTAGTAAGGTGGTCAGGGTTGACATCAGGCAAACAACTAAAAGGTAACTTATGAAACAAATCAATGAGGGGTTATCTACTGACTTGGACTTTACCTTGACAATGTGAGACACAGGTAAGTCACACATAGAGCAGGGGTCTGCATAGAGAGGAGAAAAAGAGATCCTGAGGTAAGAATCTGTCACAGTTTCACAGATGCACAAGACAGAGGGTACTCTTTGAATAGAGACATTTCTGGTGAGAAGAAAAGCCATCCTTCCTACTGGCTGAGATCCAGGGAAATATGCCTCCAATCATTCATTCTCCTTGGTTTAGACTCATTCGTTCATTCATTCAACAGTTCTCTATTAAATGTTGACTCTGTGGCAGGCACTTCAGTACCTCGAATGAGGAAGATACCAGGAATAAAAGGCTTAACGTGAATTCAGTCTAGTAAGAGAAGTAGACTAATACACAGACCATTACAAACCAGACTGATAACTCTTCATTCATTTAGTCACTCCTGGGAGGCCACCAGTGTGGTCTTGGTCCTTGAGTCAGGCATAACTTCTACCACAAATTAATGAAGGAGTAATACGCTTTATCAGTAAGTCTCTCCTGAATTTATTAGCATGAGTCAGACTCCCTGTAGGCAAATACATCTAATTTAATTTCCACAGATGCAAAGTTGAGGTCTAGGCCCTAAAACCACAAAGACTCCAGCCCATGTGGCTCTGCCTAAAGAAATCAATTGATACCTTCTTAACTACATTTAGATGCAAGAAAAACCATTCTTTTTTTTTTTTTTTTTTTTTTTTTTTTTTTTTTTTTGTTGAGACAGAGTCTCACTTTGTTGCCCAGGCTAGAGTGAGTGCCGTGGCGTCAGCTTTAGCTCACAGCAACCTCAGACTCCTGGGCTTAAGCGATCCTACTGCCTCAGCCTCCCGAGTAGCTGGGACTACAGGCATGCGCCACCATGCCCGGCTAATTTTTTGTGTATATATATTTTAGTTGTCCATATAATTTCTTTCTATTTTTAGTAGAGACGGGGTCTCGCTCTTGCTCAGGCTGGTCTCGAACTCCTGACCTCGAGCGATCCACCCGCCTCGGCCTCCCAGAGTGCTAGGATTACAGGCGTGAGCCACCGCGCCCGGCCAGAAAAAACCATTCTTTATCAACACTCAGCCCTCACACAACAGGATTTCCATTATATGATAACATTTCCCTAAGTCATTTTTAACACAACTGTGTACAGGCTTTCAGCTTATTTTGTACCAATAATACTCAAACTTTAGTGAGTATTTAGTGAGTATAAGAATCCACTGGAAAGATTATTTAAAATCCAGATTCCCGGGCTCACCTTCAGATTCAGGTCTAAAAAGTCTGGGAGACGGCCAGAAATAATGCATTTTTTCAAGTACCCCTGATATGATTGTATCCAAGAGTACACTTTGAGAACCATTCTTCAATATGACACTAAAAATGGTGTCAATAAATTTTAGGTACCTGTATTAATGTGGAGGTAATATGGCCTCCATAATCTTAATTTTTAATAGCAATTATAGACTCATTACTATCACAGTTTTAAAACTGTAGAGCATTACAAGAGAGGGCCCATGCAGTCTCACTATTTTGCTCATGCATTACCTATCCCTAGCCCCAACCCATGCCAAGAACATCCAGCCTGCTCTGCCACTCTGTGCTTAAGTCATTTAACTGAACTCTTCCAAGAAGCCTCTCCCAAACAATACAAACTCACAACAGCTTTCCCTTATTCTGCCCATCTTTAGCCTTTGGTATAGTTACATAGATTATTCCATGTAATATGTTTGCATAAATGTCATTTTATTGTTGTTTTACTGTTGTACCTGATGTGGATATTAGAAATGACACACGAAACGATATGATGATTTTTAAATCCATGTAATGGCTGGACACAACAGAAGTAAATCCACTCTCCCTCTGACACTGGGCAAAATGCATCCCAATGATCTCCTTGCTAATGTTTCTCCTCCTCCTAAACTAAATTGATCTTATTCACATCAGTTACATGTTCAGTCTAAATGGGAGCAAGGTTAAAACCACAAAGGGTCATATGTGACTAGAGGAAATAATGGAACATATAAAGCTACCAGGCCTGCAAATTGTTGATACTGTATTAGTAGTCTTAGTAGGAATTACAGGAAACCTCAGAGTTTTTGAGTAGGACATGTGAATATAACCAAATGTTGAGGGAAAATTTAACCTATTGTCTCAGAAATGGTGGAATGCAGACAAAGCTGATGACAAAGACATCAAATACTCCACCTTCTAAAGAAAGCTGTAGAAAATTGAGGGCTAGACACCCCAACCATGGCTTAATAGGAAGAAGTCAAATCAGCCCTGTGACCTCCATTGATCACTCTGTCCCCAGCCCTTGCCACTACCCAATCTTAGGAGCAACAGACTAAGGAAAGGAGAAACAGTGGAGGACAGTAAGTGTTATACCTAGAGAGCAAGGGCACCTGCTTTCAAGCAACCCACTTGCTAGTTGATTTCCTAATTGCCCTTTGTGTGTTCCAGTGGTACTTGATAACTCAACTGAGGGCATTTCCTGGCATTATACACAGATGCCACTCAAGAGCCATGAGTTCAACTTCAACAGTTTCCATCTTTGCCAGTGTAGCATAGCAATAGTTGAATGGTAATTCCCATAGCCTAAAATACAACTCTCTTTAACACTGATTTTATAACTCTGTGTCTATGAGTTAAACATTTAAAAGTTATTTTTACTTTGCATCAATGTATTACTTTAAAACCCTGTCCTGGTAGAGCTTTGTCATGAGAATCAAAATACTCTATTCACTTAGTAAATTAACTTCAGGTCTGATGCCACCAAGGCTAAGCACTCCATTGAGAAGTAGAGTACTCCTCTTCCAAGCTGTGCCCGCAGAGTGACCCTTCAGGTTCATGCAACATGAATGCTCAGGTGAACTGGAAAAAGAATCTGATGCTATTACCATTGCCCAGAAATACCTCAAGAGAAGAGTAGAAAAGAAGCCCCATATTTCTGCCTTGTGATATTAGAAGGAGAAAAAGTATCCCAGATGTAGTAGCCTGGTGGCTTGGATGAGCTAAATGATACAATGATTCATTTTGTATGATCTATTAAATGAAAATGATGCTCCTAACCTTTCAGACACAGTGCCATTCTGTCATCGTCATCCACACACGTTAAGATGAGAGCAAGACTCCATTTATTTCCAGAGCTTCTTTGGAGAAAGATGCTGTGATGTGTGATTTGATGTTTCCTGACATATCAAGTCATAGTTGATTGTGATTGTCACAAAAATGTAAAAACTTTAAACAATGTAAAATAGAGATGGATCTTTGCCATGAAATACAAAGGATAATCATTTATCTTAGTGCTTCTCTGGCCTTTCTACTTTTAGAAACTCAGTATGTGGACATGTCTAAACCACACTCCAGACCACAATCTGAGCCATGCTTGACCAAATACTTTACCTTATGGCATCTATAACATAGGGGAAAACCTCATTGGACTTTGAATAATCTCGACTGGGTTCATGGTCTAGTTTTGCCACTTACCAGCTAGGTGGCTTCAAGCACATAATTTAAAAACTCTTTGCAATTGTGAATTGTGCTCACTGATCATCATCTAAGAGCACATTTAGGAACAACATTAATCGGGTGTCGGGCAGATGTGGGGGGAGGGGATGGGTGTATACATGCATAATGAGTGCGATGCGCACTGTCTAGGGGATGGACTCACTTGAAGCTCTGACTCAGGAGGGTGGGAGGGCCAAGGGCAATATACGTAACCTAAACTTATGTACCCCCATAATATGCAGAAATAATAAAAAAAAATTTAAAAACTCTTGGGGCCTCAGTTTCCCCATCTATGAAATTTATGCAATATTTTAACTCTTTGTATTATTGGGGAGTTTTAACTTAGAAAATATTTGTGGAAACACCTAGTAAAGAGGCCCAGTAATTTATCTTTTCAAAAATCTATTAATAATGGTATCTTTCTAAGTTATTCTCTACGTTATATATCCTTTTTCCTTCTCTCCTACCTGCTGTAGCTGTGGCAAAGTTTCCAAGTACAAATGAAGTGACCCTCGTCAAGCAATAAAGAAACAAATCCTCGAACAGCTATTTCCTGTCTGACAGTTGGTATGCATATGCTTCACTGACTTTACTGTTTAGCCATGAAACCTTCATCATAAGTGTCATTTGGCCTTAACTTTGCAATAAGGTAATTATAGTGCTGGGCTTATTAAAAACAGACTCCATCAGAGGAGACATTGACGGATGTTGGTTCAAGTTCTAACTTGACAAGCAAGTGGGATGAGCAAGTGCATGGCAGAGCTAAAGACATTATATTGCAAATGCTGTTTATTTTCTGTCAACTATAAACTATGCAGTAAATAACACATTATAAAAGAGATCCAGAAATAACATTAAGCTAAAATGGAACCATCAATTATTCTCTCTTCTTTAGCTTTCAGAAGATTTTTCCCCCCTTCACTATTGGTACTTTTTCCTTTATTCGTTAATTGCTTTTTTTTATTTTTTATACAATTTATTATATTTAATACATTACAAAATTTGAAAAATTATAGGAAAGCGGTGGACTCCAACTGGAGCAACTCTAACAAGGAATAATTATGGCCCCTTTCGCAAAACTGATCAGTTTAAAAACAAAGTAAAGTTCACATCTGTGAGGCAGACAAAATGTGTGACTTCTGTACAAACTACATTTAAAATTTCATGTGTAACGTCTTCCAAATGCAATGTGCTCATGAGAGTTTTCCTGAAGTCCTGGCCTGGTCCCCACCTAAAGAGAGACATGTTAAACCTCTCCATATGCAAAGGAACTTGATTCAAGGGGTTTTTGGTTTTTGTTCTTTGTTTTTTTAAAAAAAAGAAAAAAAAGGAAAAAGAAAGGATGGATGGCTATTGGCAATGGAAACTGTAAGGAGAGTGTGGCCTCACCGCTCACGGCGTGTTGATTGGTCAGAGGCCTTGGGAGGCCCAGGACACTTCACGGCCATCACAGCACCAACTGCAGCTGTCACCTTTTTTTCTTTTCCTTTTTTGCATTTCCTACCTTTTGACACATATGTATTTTTTGCACCTTGAGGATATCACTATTCCAATTGTTCCCATATGAATACAGGTGTGGTCTCTATGGATATAATGTGTCTTTTATTCAATTTTAGGTCCAGGACTTTGTTTGCTGTCCCAGATGCACATAAATGTCCCTTTGTCGTTTGCATTAATTTGTTGTGTATGTTTTCCTTTTTGCATAAGAAATATGTCCGTTTAGTCCAGAGGCTCTTGCTTTATCTGGATGTGCGAGGGTACACGGGGCGTCCTCCTCAGTTCCCGCCGGAGGACATATTCGCTGAACTGGGACGAGTCCACTCCTCCCCCACAGGAGCCCACGATTTCAAATCCTCTTTGCTGCAACCTCTCGAGGACCTGGACTGAGCTGAGGTTACAGTAGCCACCGTGTGGAAACCTGATGACGTCCGTTGAGTCGTGATTCCAGCCGGCGTTGACAGAGTTACACATCACGTCACCTATCTCTGGAAACACTTCTTCTATCAAGGATTTGTCACCGCTGAATGTGATCCTTTCTCTGAGGTCCAGGGCCACACGCACCACGAGGCACTCATAAGGCCTAGAAAAGCGACCCGTTTCTCTGTCCTGCTTCCATCTTTCCATCTCCAACAACATGGGCTGAAGCTGAAAATATTTTGCCTCTTCATATAACAAAGTGTAGTCCTTGAAATCGTCAGGAATGAGGAGTTTTGATGTTTGTAGAAAATTCAAGATATATCTGAACATCTGTCCATCTCTGTCAATGAAATAGTTCTGTTTGAGATTGTCCAAAACAATGGGTTCTGTACCAGCAAAAAGTCTTCCGATTCTTGATTCAGGGTATTTGGTGAGGGTAGCCAGGCTGCTGGTGTACATGTGGCCGCCCACGTCAATGTGGACGGGCACATTGGATTGTGTGAGTTGTGCTGGAGTAGGAATGCCTTGGTTGTTCAGTGGAGATGCTGGGGATCCAGTGACCAGAGGTCTTGACATATTGGGCCGACTGTCCTCAAACGTTGAAGCACAAAGTCTCTTTCCAAGTCCCCTTTGCCTTTTCCTCTCCCCCATTTTCTGATTTCTCTCCATTAATTGTTTTCCCTGACTCCCCTGTTCTGCTCCAGTGCCTATAAATCATTGTAAAAAAGATAAAATGTTACTATTATGAAACGAGTGTAAAAATGGTATTTAAATAAACTTGCTTTTGCTATCCAGCCAACTTCTCTAACCTTTAAGTGAAAGTTTAAAGCTTCTACTGCAAATGTTGTAAACTCCTTTGGGCAGAGTACATGTATTTTTAGCACTCACACTATTTTAGGCACTGGGCATAGTCCAAAACTTAAGCAGTCCCTTCAAAGTGAGTTTTGAGATGTAAATTTAAAATATACTATGGCAAGAAGTTCAAGGTTTTACTGTAAGAAGCAACTTTGAAACATATATTACCTATTGTGTTGAATGACAAAGGATCCTGGATTAGCTGGTTATGACACAAGAATGATAATGAATGGAGCAAATGGGGAGGAAGAGAGGAAATAAAAAGTGAAAACCTACTTCTAACCTAACTCAGTTCCTCTTCCAGTGTGATGAGCCACAGTTCTCTTCTAAGTCAGTAAGTAGCCAGTGAACATCCATGTCCAGTATCACGCTAAACACTGCTTTTATAAGTGAGTCATTCATTCAAACATTCTGGGTACCTAATATGTACCACATATTGGGGATCTAATTGTGAATGAGACAGAAATGACCCCTATTCTCTAGGAACTTACAGTTTATTTCTATACGTATTCTTAAGATATTCGGGCTTAATTCTGAAAACTCTTTGATTTTCTCCAGAATAATGCCCACTGGATACACCTAGTGTTGCCACTATGGAATTTCTCTACTACACAATCCTTGAGAAGCATACTATTGTCACAGGTAAAACAATGTGGGCATAGGTACCTTCGATTGCTTCCAATTAAATACACCCACATACATGGGTCAAAGCAGAGAATGGATGAAATTGAATGAAATGGAATTGAGGAAAGTTTGATTCTATCAATGGGTTATAGAATTACTATTTAGTCAGCAACTGTATGCATAACGGAAACCCAACAAATACAAAGGCACACATAATAAAACCCATTTAGCACAGCCCTGTATTTCAGGTTCTCTAAGATTTCAGATTCTCATTGAATATATTACAGAGCTGCAAGTATACAGAGGTATAGGTATACAAAGAAGTAGTGGCCACTTCAAAGAGTGTCCAAAGTTACTTATTGATCAAGCAAGAAAGGTTACTGGTCTCTCATTCACTATTTACAGTCATATACAGATAATCCATCCTATGTTAAAAATAATAATGAAATAATAAAATAAATTATAAGTTTCATTTTAAAATTGTTTTATTTTTTGAGAATTTTAAATTCTTTGCATCCCTGCAGATAACTGAGATCATTCAAAATGCCCATGATAGGGAATCACTATCTGGTTATCAAAGCATTAATTGAATTATAAGGCCTTGGAGAATGTGAATAGAAAAGAATGTGTGCCCCTTAAGCGATTTGGCTAGTACAAAGCACCATAAGCATAACTGGGAAGTATTTGAAACCACCACCCATTACTACAATTCAATGGGAATGATATAAGAGCGAAAAAGCTGATACACTTAGATAGGAAGATTAAATCTCATTGACAAAGTGCCTCAAAGAAATCCCCACCACACCAGGCCACCACAGACACTGTGCCACCATTTCTTTAATTCTCTGAGCACTAGAATTCTCTAAAATCAAATAAAATATTTTTAACTTTATTTAAATACGCCACAATAAGGAAAGTGAGCATTATTATAAAGCAGCTGTTTCTGTGCATCAAGGGAAGGCACAGGAAATCTCTATGCAGCATTTAAGACATAGGCAGCAGTCACTGAATCCTCTCCATTCTTGAGAGCGTCTTAAAGCTGCCACATCCCTAGAGTGTATACATTTACTGCTTGTTGAATTGGACACTTTTCTAGCAGCCTATTTTGGCAAATACATCTCTCATTTTAGAATATAAGTTTACTTATGACACGTACTGGTGATGTGGGTACAATACATGGACAACCAAAATCAGAGAGACTTGTTAAATAATAATATTATGATTTTTTATTTTATTCATAATCCTTTGGTTTCCTCAACTATAAAATTAAGATAGTGATAGTATCTTCTGCTTAGGTGTGTCATAAGAAATAAATGAGATAATCCACGCACAGTGCTTGGCACTGTGCCCGGCATGGTGGTTTCTATAATTACTATTATTCGTGTTGTTGATATAGTGATATCTTTACCAATAGTATAACTGATATGTATATATAAATATGTATCTCAATACAGATAGAGAATTTACGCAGAATGTGTAGGAAATGGGCTTTAAGATAATCAAAGATTGTATTTCAGACCTAAAATCATCTAAGACTATCATCTAAACAATCACTACATATTCTTCCAGGTTTCCAACGTATAGCATTCCACCCACGTACCCAGTGCTCCACTGACAGCCCGTCACCGGGTCAGTCTAGCCATCCTTCAAGATCTTTGTTCCTGTAGTATTTTGGCATACCTCCATGAGAGCACTTACCACATAATTCTGAAATAATTTCTTCCTATAGAAATCGGCACCAAACTGTGAACTCCTGAGAACTGATCTTCTCCATCTCTGAGTCCCGCAGTCCTAACAGTGCCTTGCTCTAAAGTTTGAAAGAGAAAAGAAAGCAGAAGAAAGGGAGAAGGAAAAACTAAAAGGGGTAGGGAGAAAAGACTCCGTGTTTCTTGGTTGTCTTCTCGGGTTATTTTGGGATTAATTTCAAAAGCCTCCTCTGGAATGCTTTGCTCTGGCCTGGATCTGCACTCCCAAAGACGGTGAATGTTACTGGCTCAACAAGGACACCCACGAGGCCATAAAAAAGTGGTGAAAAAGAAAGCCTTCATTTAAATATAGTGAGAGTCTCTGTTTTTATAAACTATATAAAGTATATCTGTTATTATAAATCCTAGATATTTAAGAAACTCTGATGATCTTTTTTTTAAAGAATTCCTATCATTTTTGGCAACTTACCTCAACCCAAGTTACTTTATTCATGTGAAAAGGATTTGTTGAGCATCTCCTATGTGCCACGCATTCTTTCAGGGATTGGAGCCTGCCTTTATGATGCTCATATTCCCAAGGTCAGAGACAGACCCCCTCCCCCCAAAAAAAGTCAATAAGTAAATGATCAGGTGAGAAGGTGATAGATGTCAGGGACAGAACATGGGAGCAACAAAAGGGATGAAGGGTTTGGTTTTAAATAGGTTGGTCAGGTCAGGTGACACAGCATGACATTTATGCAGAGTACACAAGCAGTGACCAGGGAGTGTTCCACATAGAGGGAAAAGCCAACACAGATGTGCCTGGTACTTCTGAAGGGCAGCAAGGAGGCCAGTGTGGATGGAACACAGTGTACTGGCAGGAGATGGGGACAGAGGGATAGATGAAATCAGAGTAGCCATGGAACAGAGGTGGCAGACCAGGCATAGCCTCACAGCCACTACAAAGACTATGCTTTTACTCTGAGTCACATGGAGACCTGTGGGAGAGTTTGCCTCAACTCACCTTTCTCTTCCTAGAGTTGTCAATCTATCCCTCACTGGGCCATTAGGGGCTGTTGCAGTCAACCTTCCTGATCTTACTTTCTGAAAGCTTTTACTATGAAAGGCAATGTCAGTTTGGTATCAAACGTACTTCTTTTAGACCTGGAACCTAGACTCCTGTCTTGGGCCCCACGCTTTAGAGAGCCTTCCCTGGCCAGCCCTTCTCCTGGTTGCACCTCTTCCCATGGGGTAAGGAGCCCAAGAAGTCAAAGGGACTGCCCACCCAGACCTGTCTCCCTCCTTCTAGATCATACTCCAATGCTCAGTACAGGAAGTTTCTTCTCAAACATGGAGACTCATTCCCAGGCTCCATCCTCCCTGACCTGGCCATGCTCTCTCCGTGTGCAAACCCCCAGGCCAAGACAGCCAGGGGACAGCTACTTGCAGAGGGAGACAGAGCGTGGACTGCCAGGCTGGTGGGATGGGAGCATCTATGTGCATTGACTGGCAGCCCCCTGAGGTTGGATGGAGCCAGAGGGGACAGGCAGGAGCCAGGGCCCTATTTGCACTCCAGCCCCAGCCCTACAAGTATCCAGGCAGTTTAGGTACCAAAGCCCTTCAAATGGTAAACTAGAATACTAAAACTCTCTTTGCAAAAGTAAAACCCTCCTCTCTACCTGGTCTGACTGTAACAAGAAGGTGTTTCCCTCTGCAGCTCTGCTTTCTCCACTCCCCTGGCTTATTCACTTTATCAAAATGTATTTCCAGATCAGGTAGAGATATGAATTCGCATTGTTACCTGAGCACATCTCTCACGGGTACCCTTGTTCCCAGGCTGCCAGCTTTCTATGAGATAAGAGTCACCGGATCACCCCTGAGCCTCTCTTCTTAGCCACAGGTCATCAGGCAAACCATGGAAATTGATTATTCTGCTCCTTTCAGCTGGGAGGCAATAACTGTCCATCAAAAGGACTATTGCCAGAAGCAATCACTTTTTAAAGGGATGAAGCACTTCTGAACAATTTTAACTTGAACATAACATATTTCCAACAGTTAAATAGTAGCTTTCTCCATAAGAGTACTTCTTTTTAGAAGTGCTTTCAAATCTATTATCTCCTTTTATTATCTTAACATCTCTGTGAAGCAGGTAAAGTAGATGAAGGCAAAGAATCCCAGAGAGGGTGAAGGATTTGACTATAGCTACTTTCACAGGTAGCTGTTCCTACTAAGTCTAAACCCCAGTCTAGAACATTTCCAGTACACCACGCAAATCCTGACCCCTTATCTGCCTTCTGAGTCCCTCCCTCCCTCCCAGACATCCTCAATTTCCTTGGCCACTTCCAAGTCTCATTTAATATCTCTTCCTTCCTCGATCTAACTCTTCAGTGTTACCTATCTTAACATAAATGTAAGAGGCTATATGTTTTTCAGTGAAACTTCATGTTTCTTCATTCACTCAACTAATATCTACTGAGTGCCTATTCTGTTCCAGGTACTATGCCAGGGAAACACAATATAGTCAACATCCCTGCTGTCGCAGAGCTTATGTTCTAGGGAGGAGAACACACAAGTGAACAAGAGGGCAGTGGACGCTGTTTCTGCCCTGCTCATATGACCTTTGTACTCCCCATTCTCCTGAATGCCAGGTCCTCTTATAAGCACCTGTGACTTTCCTCCTGCAACTCTCTCTGGTGTACCTGGTCCTCATGCAGGACAAGCCTGCCTGAAGTGCTGGGGACTTGACAGTCCCAGCAAATGCCTTCGACCAATAACAGATTAGAATTAGTAGATAAATACCCCAGCTTCCTCACCTCTCGGGTGGGACAACATTGAAGCAAAGTCTTCTACACTGTCACCCAGAGTTCCCCAGTGGCAATGAGCCCCAATCTCCCATAGCAGTCACCCTGCATTGGCTTGCATTGCTTCCACGCTCCCCCACCTATACTTCCTAGGATCACCTCCGAGAAAAACTACTTAAACTCAAATCCTTGTCTTGGGGCATTTCAGAAAGTGATAAAAGTTACAAAGGAAATAAATCAGTATAATATGAAGCAAAAGAGACTCAGACAAGAAGAGGCAATGTTAGACTGGGTATTCAGGGAAGGCTAAAGAATGAAGTGATGCTTGAGCTGGGGTGATAGTTGAGCTGCAACTTGAATGATGAAGAGGAACCTGCTTGCTGGTGGAACCTGGGACCCCGAGGGGCAGCTATTTGAAGGAGCGAGAACAGCAAGTGAGAAGAAGCTAAGGATGGGGGAAGCATGGGTGCTTGAAGAACAAAAAGAAGGCCAGAATGGCTGGAACAGATGAGACCAGAAGGAGCATCTGGGGGCTACAGTAAGGATTCCTACGTTTTACACTAAGCACAATGGCAAGCTGCAGGGCAGAGCGAGCCGCAGAGCGGCATGATCCAATCCACTTTTTTGAAAGGTCATTCTGGCTGCTGTTAGATCCTGTGCCCTCCCTTTTAGCATCATACAGTACAGAAAACCAGCCCCCTTGGATGGTTGATTTAGACAGCATATGAAGTGTAGTTAGAGTGCGCATTAGCAAAAATAAAAGGTAATGATTCAAGAATTTTCCCGTGGTTAACAGGGAACTTCCCCAAGTCTCTAGTCCCACACCCCCTCATGTCAAAAATGTGTTCATTAAACCTGTTATGAGGAAAGTCATGGGAAGTACAACCAGCTCGTTATTACTCGTAAATCTGTTTCAAGTAGCAATACACTCAAGAGCTCTTCATCACATATAAAAGTTTAGAGAATTCAGTCACTTTTATGATAAATCATTTTGAATTAAAAAAATTTTTTTTGCTAATAGGAGAGAAATGAAGGTCAATGTATCTGACCATCTGGTCCCTGTCCTCAAAAGATCACTGCTTTTAAGTACTCACTGCTATTAATGGTGCTGTACTAATGCATATTCCTCCTGATAGAAACCGCTTTGCCACTTTGTTATTTAATGCAGATGCTGTAGAAGCAAAGGTTAGAATCTTGCACCTCTTAGGGCAAAAAGATGAAGCTAGTTAGGCTGATGCTTGACAAGCAGTCAGAATAAATTAATTTCCCCTCTGTGAAATGTTCCTTTGTCAGCTTCTGGGGGTCAGTCACTATTTTAGCTCAGCTATTGCTGCCAAGAGTAGAATAGCAGATGAGATTCAGAGACATTTACTTCAAATCACTGCTTTGAGCTAAAGCGTCCTGATGCCCATTCATACAGTGTCTGCCAGTCCATTGTGCTGCCCTCAAAGGTTCATTCTATTGTCCACAGGAGTTACTTGCTGGGAGGCAGATAATCTTACAGAAGAACACACTACTAAATCCTTAATCCATGTGCTCTTTGAAAGAATTACATAGAGAAAACTTCTCTCAAAATTAAGCAAAAGAAAGCAATCTTCCACATTTTTTAAAGGGAGATTTTATTTAAAGGAATTAAAAGTAGCAGTTTCATCCACTTTTAATTCTGGATATTTCCAGAAAAAAGTTATGTCACCAACAGAATCACTCACTGATTGAGGGTTGGTTTTTTTTGTTTGTTTGTTTTTCCAATTTCAGCTCTCACATCATTATCCCCTACAATTCAAATGTGGCATCACTAGGTGGTGATGGCAAGTAGCGCATTTGTAAAAGCAAAGAAGCAGTTATGTTTTGCTGGAGAGTGAAGACAGTACCTCTATTCCATGCTCAGGTATGAGGGTTATAACCAGTGCTATAACAAGGAAAGTCTACTGTGAGCCCTACTATGTTCAAAATTATTGTTGGGAGATTACTATAGCTTTGTAATATAATTTGAAATGAGGGAATGTGATGCCTCCAACTTTGTTCTTTCTCAAGATTGCTTTGGCTATTTGGGGTCTTTTGTAGTTCCATACTAATTGTAGAATTGCTTTTTCTATTTCTGTGAAAAATG
Organism: Eulemur rufifrons; assembly: GCF_041146395.1. Lineage (NCBI taxonomy): Eukaryota > Metazoa > Chordata > Mammalia > Primates > Lemuridae > Eulemur > Eulemur rufifrons. The sequence continues at coordinate 80,684,710 of NC_090984.1, forward strand.
CCATTGGAATTTTCACAGGAATTGCATTGGGTCTATAGATTATTTGGGGTAATATGGACATTTTAACAATATTACTTCTTTGAATGTATGAATACAGGATATCTTTCCATTTTTTGTGTCTTCAACCTCTTTCCTCAACATTTTATCATTTTGAATGTTTAAATCTTTCACTTCTTGGTTAAATTTATTTCTAGGTATTATTTTCTTTTTGATGCTTTTGTAAATGAGATTGTTTTCTTGATTTCCTTTCTGAGTAGATTGTTAATGGTGTAAATAATGCAACTGATTTTCATATTAATTCTGTGTCCTGCAACCTTTCTGAATTCATTTATTAGTTCTAACAACTTTTGGTAGAGTGTTTAGGGTTTTCTACACATAGGACGGTGTCATCTGCAAACAGGGATAATTTTACTTCTTCCTTTCCTATTTGGATTTTTTTGTCTGATTGCTCTTGCTGGTACCTCCAGTTCCATGTTAAATAAAAGTGGTGAGAGTGAGCACCTTTGCCTTGTACTGGATCAAAGCTATAGTAATCGAAACAGTACGATACTGGCATAAAAACTTAAGACCAATGAAAACAGTAGAGAGGCCAAAAATAAACCCAAACATATATAATCGACTAATGTTTGACAAGGGGACCAAGAATACACAATGAAGAAAATATAATCTCTTCAACAAATGATTTTGGAAAAAAATGGTGTTGGGAAAACTAGATAACCACATGAAAAAGAATGAAACTGGACCCTTATCTTATACCATACACAAAAATCAACTCAAGATGGATTAAATACCTAAACAGAAGACCTGAAATCCTAAAACTCCTAAAAGAAAACAGGGAGAAAGCTTCATGACATTGGCCATGGCAATGATTTGTTGTGTATCATACTAAAAGCTCAAACAACAAAGTAAAAAATAAACAAATGGACTACACATCAAGCCAAAAAGTTTATGCACAGCAAAGGAAACAATAAATAAAGTGAAAAGGCAGCCTACAGATTAAAAGAAAATATTTGCAAATCATATCTGATAAAGTATTAATAACCAAAATATATAAGAAGCTCACATAACCCAATAGTAAAAATCAAATAACCCAATTTTTAAAAAATGGGCAGACAACCTGAATACATATTTCTCCAAAGACATAAAAAGCCAACAGGTATATGAAAAGGTGCTCAATGTCACCAATCATCAGGGAAATGCAAATCAAAACCACAATGAGATATCACCTCATATATATTAGGATGACTATTATCAAAAAGACAAAAAATAACAAGTATTGGTTGGGTTTTGGAGAAAAGAGAACCCTTGTATGCTGTTGATGGGAATGTATGGAGATTACTATGAACAATTATACCCAAGAAATTGGATAATGTAGAAAAGTGGATATATTTCAAGAGATATACAGCCTGCCAAGACTGAATCATGAAAAAATAGAAAACCTGAACAAGTCAATAATGAGTAAGGATATTGAATCAGTAATCAAAACCTTCCAACAAAGAAAAGCCCAGGATCTGATGGCTTTACTGCTATATTCAACAAAACATTTAAAAGAGAATTAATGCCAATCTTTCTCAATCTCTTTCAAAAAATGAAACAGGAGTGAACATTTCCAAACTCATTTTAGAAGGCTAGAATTACCCCAAATTCAACACCAGACAAGGACACTACAAGAAAGTAAGTTAGAGGTGAATATCCTTGATGAGCACAGGGACAAAAATCTTCAACAAAATACCAGCAAACCTAGTTCAATAGCACATTGAGAGAATCAAGAATCATTCACCTGATCAAGTGGGATTTATCCCTGGGATGCAAGGATGGTTCAACATACCCAAACCAATGAATGTGCTATACCACATTAACAGAATAAAGGTTAAAAATCATATGGTCATCTTAACAAATGCAAAAAAAAGCAATTGACAAAATTCAACATCTTTCATGATAAAAAAAAAAAAAGCTCTCAACAAATCAAGCATAGAAGAAAAAATACTGAAAATAATGAAGACCATACATGGCAAGCCCACAGCTAACATGCTCAATGGTGAAAAGCTGAAAGCTCTTCTTCTAAGATCAAGAAAAAGACAAGGATGCCCACTCTTACCGCTTCTATTCAACATAGTACTAGAAGTCCTAGCCAGAGCAATTAGGCAAGAGAAAGACTGTTACCAGGGGCTGTAGCAGGCACTGATCCTTTATTGTCCCTAGGTTGACTGGAATACCTTTTGGACCTTGGCTAAGGGCTATTGCTACGATGTGGGTGTGCTTCAGCGTCTGCAGTCAGTAGGCCTGTTACTAGGTGTGCAGATGAGTGTGACTACCTCCATGTGTCCCTTGGAGAGCTCCCACTGGGTAACACACGGGTCCTTTGGAAGGTAGTACTGGCCCCAGACCATAGTTTAGAGGGGGCTGGAACTGAATCACAGAGGTGCTTCAAAGTCCACAGCTGAAACAAAGGTCTTCAGGCTTGCCTCCGGAGTTATGAACTAGCATGTTTCCCTCCAGCTTCATAGGCAAACAGAACTGCTCTCAGACTGCAGCTGAGAGGGGCTAGAGTTGAGTTGCAGAGCTATTTCAGGATCTGCAGTGGGACACAGGTTGACCGGTCTGCCTGCAAAAGGGATGGACTGGTGTATCTGCCTTTGGGTCCATGGGTGGGCAGGATTGCTCAGGCCACAGCCAAGAGGGGCAAGAGCCAAGTTACCAGGCCATTTCAGGATCCACAGACAGGACTGAGGTTGATGGACCTGTCACCTAGGTATCTTGACAGATGGTTCTGGAGACATGATCAAGGCCAAATGGGGCTTGAATCACAAGGCTATTTCTGGGTATGAATCCAGGATCACAGTCAGCAAGCCTGCCATCTAGATGCAGGTCTGCCCTCTTGAAATGGTTCTCTTAGGTCTTGGGTTCTACCAGGTTTTCTCAACCTCCTGCCTGAATCCCAAAGCTCCCACAAAGCCACTTTTGTCCATAGATGGCTGTAAAATTGTTGTTGCTGTGGGGAGTATATGAGTAGGAAACCACCTATTCCACTATCTTGCTGACATCACCATCACTCCTTCTGATGTTGTTTTGGTAACAATTAGCCTGGCAGGCACAGAAGCACCCATTATCCACCACCCACCATTTAAATGAGCCACCTGAAGAAGGGCAGTCAGCAAACAACCTATGTCTGTGACACTAGCTCTCTAGGGCCTTGTGTGTGACTCTCTGGGAACCCCGACCTCCTGGACACCACAGTGCCATGTGTTCTTCACTGCCAGAGCTTGAATTATCTCATAACCACTCAGACATTTCATAACTCTCAACCCATCCCCCGATAAACACACACAGACACATGCACACTCTCACACTCTTAACAGGGCCCTATTGCCACCTACTAGCAATTAACCAACAACTCAGCTCTGTGGCTTTATTTTATTCCCCTTAAGTGTCTTTTCTCCATAAGCTTTCTGAGTTCATGGCCTGCCTCTTCATCTTTCTCCCTTACTGATTCCAAGACAGAAGAAATGGAGGTGGAGAAGGGCAGGAATGGGATTGAGGCAAGCCTGTTCACCACTCCCAAGAGGGACAAAACACTCCCAACAGTGACCATCTACTTTCTAGCCAGGACTCCTCAGTGGCTTTATCTGTGCACAATGACAGAGGTTAATTAATTAACTGCCTCTGGCCTGGTTGCCCTTAGCAACTGGCTTTGGCTCATAGCTAAATTCTAGCAAGAGATATTTCTCAGAGATTTTGCTGACTTACACTAGATGCGAAATTTGATAAGAATTCAGATCGGAAAATTAACTGGTTGTAAGAGAAACTTTCTCCATTGATTAAAATCTCTGAAGTTCCCTCTTTTAATAGTGGTTATATCCTCATTTCTCAAGGTCACAGTAAGAGAGTTTCTGGTTACATTATGTTCTATCAAATTTAAAAAACAAACATCCAGTTGCCTTTAAACCAACCAAATGCCTCCCCAGACCCCCCAGGGCTATGGAACAGGAATATGAACTAAACCAAGGGACCGGGTGTGGGAATTACAAAGCATTCATAATTCCCACTGGCCAGGCTCAGCCCTGGAAGTTAACACACTGATGCACACCCCAAGCAACAAGCCCCAATCCTCTCCTTTATGGAAATCATTCTGTGCCACTGTGGAAACTGTTTGTGCCTTTTCCAGGCCATTAATTTCTCTGTATTTAAGAGGAACAGCATTTCCATCTCTTAGATTAGATTTTGTTCATTAAACCCTCATCTCACTTCCCAACCTGCCAAATTTTCATCAGTAGAGATCTGGGGATTCGGATACCACAACCCATTAAGCACAACATCTTGGAATTTACAATTTTGTTTTACAAAACCCTCTACAGACAATCTATCTTATGTATATTAGCCTAGTAAAAGATTATATATAAAGGGATGCTTTCTAAAGCATTTTGAATGTATTACCGTTGGCTTAACACTTCATACACAAACTATTTCCATTTTTCAGAATACTCTTAATCATACCTAATATGCAAATACTGGAGAGTCCAAGTTTTATGTTTGTTTGCTTTTAATGATAGCTACTTAAAGTTACCATTTGTTGACTTTCTTTTTTAAAAGCTTTTCTTTTAATTAGTGAGGAGTAGGGAGATACACATGATGGTTTGGGAGTATATTGTTTAAACGACTTAAAGTAGAAAATTTCGATGATCAAATCATGTTATGCCAGATGGAGGAGTTAAGTGGGAAAGCCTGTACCCTTGGAGGGAAACAGTACAGCCCCCTCGACCATTCTGTCTGCTTGGGCATGACCTCCGTAATCAAAGGAAGGTTAGGTATACAAGGAATGTTAAATAGTTCCAAGGAACAACTGAACAACATTAAGCCTTATCGGTCAGCCCTTAGACTTCTTTTCTAAGCAATGGGACATCACCTACCTAAGAACTAGGCCAGTGGGACCACATAGGACCAATTGTGCCTATAGATGCCAGAAGTCAGAGAGCCCCCATCACCATGGGGGGAGCAGCAAAGCCTGAGAATAAAGAGTTATGCCCTAGGAGCTGAAAAGACAACCCAGAGGTAGGGATCTGGGGAAAAGTCACATGCCTAGACACTTTGATCCAAATAAGGAAGGGTTTAACCATGGGAAGAAACAGCTTTAGAGGTTTTACAAATAATCTCTCTGCCTCAGGAAACTAAAGCAGGGCTGTCCTCTGAAGAGAGTCATATGCTGGTTTAAATAGTTGGGACTTAACATTCTAATGGAGAAGTTAATCATGTCAGAGATGAAAAAATTCAAATATAATTTCTCACGTTTCCTGATCAGGCTGTTCTACAATGTGATTAACACTGTGATCAGAATAAAAGTGTTTTATTTAGTGGATAATTGTCCGTACCGGTATCTACCATTTCCAAATGTCTCCTTTTATTACCCTTGCTCAAGAAAGTATTAATATTTAAGTGATTTAGTGATCACTTAAAATGCCAGCCTCACCATTAGGAGATACATTTGCTATACGTTGCTTAATTTTATAGTACATTATTTCTTTATAAACAGACACATTACTGTAGGACATTAATTAAACCTTTTCCCCATTATGCGCTACATTCCGAAGACAACAGTGTAACCAAGTGTTGCCCTGACGGATGTGCCTGTGACTCCATTTCTTGCTCACAAAGGCAGCAGACTCCCCGAGAAGTGGTGCTACTGGGACTCCAGGATTAGGCAATAGACAGCTATGATTTGTGAGAGACATACTTAATGAATAATGCATGGCAGATGCGCTTCAACAACCCAATTTGCTGAACTATTTAGCACCAATAACCTAGCTATAATGGAAACAGAAGGCCTTTTAGAGGTAGATTATGAGACGAGTTTTAATAAAATGATATCACTCCAATCATGTGTATCACATTTGCATTTAGTAGAACCTGATATTTAGATTGGCATAAAAAAAACTTTTGCAGCCACCTTTTTGTAAAACCCTCACTCAGAAATATGTTGGCATATGGGTGCTGTGAGAGAGTGAGCCATCAGGAAGGGATTTGAGGAAACACTGAGCAAGTTCTTCACCCATATAAAAATGCCAAAAGTCTGATTTCTGAAAATCCTTCTGATTGGAAAACAATTCTAACAAGGAGCACAAAACTACAAGCAAATTGCTTATTTGCTTTGAGATTGAGCAAGCATTACCTAAAATTCCTATGGAATAACACATTTTCTAACATTAATGGGAAAGGGTAAAAGTAGTGTTAAGAAACTAATCTTCAGTAAATCATTTGGTAAACACCTTTGAATTTTCTCTATCATATTTCCCTGCTGGCCCCTACTCTCCAAAATCAAGATGCAGGAACAAAGTCCCATGGCCTAATACCTGAGAAACCATGAAAATGCCATGTATGAAGTACCCAATTAACATTATTTAAATTAAAATTTATAATTTGGTACTTTGCCTGTTGATATGAAAGAGAAAGTTACACCCATGTCCAGCCTCCTTACTATTAATAACATATGTAAAGAACAAAACTAAATTTGACAAGAATAGGATTTTCTGTTCTATCAGCAGCATTTATTGAGTTGACCATAGGTCAATTACACTTCTGTCTGTCTTGGAGAAGGTACTAGATGAGCAAGTGGACAGGTTCCACTATATCCTAGCATAAAATTTTCCTGAGCAGCACAAAGTCATATATCCCTTTGTACTGAGGAAGGAAATGAAGAAATAGCCCATAGGTATTTTTCTCCTTAGCAACCCTGACTTAAGTAGGTTTATAAAAATGCCCCAAACTTCTGCTAAGCCAAGCATCCAAATTCTTGTCCCAAGGAATCATTATTTCATAGGTGAGGCAGGACTTCTACCATAGGGCCTAACACATAATTCTACCTCAATGAATCTTTCACTTTGTAGAAGAGAAAAACCAAGGTTTATAAATGTAAATGTTCCATGTCATAAGCAGCCTTGCAACTCAGGTCTGGCTAACCCCAAAGTCTGAAATATCACCTCTCAGATCAGAACAGGAGCTGAGAATTCAGAGCATAGATGCAACAGGATCCAAACACTGTGACTCAGTCAAGAATTGTCATCTGTGTGGTGAATTCATTTCAATTTCCAGCTTGATGGAACAAAAAATATTGCAAAGTTCCCTCAAATTCAACACGTCCAAGAACAACTCATGACTTCACACTCCCAGAAGATTCTATTCCTCCTCCCATTTTCCTTTCTCAGTGAGTGGTACTACCACCCATGTACTTCTGCCACCCAAGGAGGTAGAAGTCATTCTGGACCTTTCCATTAACCCTTCCCCTTGCCCCCTCCTGCAACCACACATTAGACCCAGTCCCTCACCAAGTGCTACCAATTTTACATTCTAAATATCTGTTGGAACTATCCACTTCCCTTACGTTTGTTGCTCCCACTCTGGTCCGGGCTACCATCACCTCCCCTGGACAACTGCAGCAGCTTCCCAACCCTTCGCCCTGTATCAGCCACAGCCTTACCCAGCCCCTTCCCTTCTGCGTATTACTGCCACAGTACTCATTTTGAAGTATAAACCTAATCAGGTCACATCTCCACACTACTTCCCCTTTCCCACTTCTTATAGCATGTCGAAGGCTTCCCACTGTTGATAGGATGAAGACAAAATCCTTAACATGGCCCAGCCTGGATTAACCCCTGCTGACTCTCTCTCCAGACTCATGTCGAATTATTCTCCTGTCTTACAGTCTTTGCAGTTCTTCAAACACTCGTGCTTCCTCCTAAGACCCTGACAGATACAGGGAATCAACCCAAAACATTCCTCCCCACTCCCAACCAACTAGTAACTCCTATCTATGCTTCAAGCCTCACATCAAATGCTGTGTCCTCAGTAAAGCGTTCTCTAAATCCCCAAGTTTGGACACGCTCACTTGTTAGACACTCACATAGCATCTTATACCTTCCTTTCATGGCACTTATCAAGGTTTACAATTATACACATATTTATATGATTATTTGATTCTCTCTTTCGCTCAGTTGTAAGCTCTATGAGGGCAGGGACTGCATTTGTGTTTATCTCCTCCAGGTCCCTAATACCAAAACAATTCCTAATAGGTGCTTAGCAAATGTTTGTAGATGACAGGAAGAAAGAGTAAAGGAGGGGAAGAAGGCAGCAGGGAAGGAACATGGTGAAGACTATTACTTTGCTTCCTAAGTCTCAGGATGGCTTGGGGACAGGGGTGGGGTTAGCCAACCCAGCTGCTGAGAGCAGGAAAAGGTAAACTGGTTATGAGGAGGGCTCACAACACGTCTGCTCCACCGCCCTGAAAATCCATTTGCTTGGCCACCTTTGAGGCTGCTCTATATACATCAGAATCTGCCCTGTTTTTATTTGTGGTAAAATCAGAAAGGGCAGGTAGGAAAAAACAATAATTTTCCTTGACATAAAACTCTAATCACATTTATGTGAGCTTTGCCTGTCCATGCAAGGTTACCACAAAGTACTTGGTCAGGTTAGCGCTGTGCTGCTTTTCCCCAGTCAGCTGTTCTGCATTAACATTTTCTGTTTGTGCATCACTAGATTTATTATACAATGGTTTCACTACTGCCCTAGAATTTCTCCCTGCAGCATCACCTTTC